>NC_054700.1:4869863-5179863 GCF_016097555.1 Gigantopelta aegis | reverse complement strand
ATCTGTAACAATACATGATAAACCTACGCGTATACACAGAATTTCAGCAAAATATATTGAGAAATTGTGGGAAAAGAATCCAGAAAACTCTTTGTGGGACAGACAGCCAGACAGAATGATGGCAATGAAACTATATAGTCCCATCCGGTTGAACCGGTAGGGGACTGAAATATAAGGACTGAAAAATAAGGACTGAAAAATAAGGACAATACCACACTATGTGTATATAAAAAGTAATGTATGTACATGCACTCTGGTTTTGAATATGACATACATGTATAATACATGCCGATGTTTATTCAGTATAGTATTGAAGGTGTAAATTGCACTCTGCTAACATATACACACATGTGTACACACGTCAGTCATTCGAAACAAATACAGCCTAGACCGGTGAAAAGTAAATCATTAATATTCATTTTATAACACATTTTGTACAGCAAGGTCATTTATTGAAGCAGTCTGGACTCCACAGAAAGAAATATACTAACAAAAACAAAATAAGGGAACATGTGGTATATAAGACTCATAGGAAAGGAAATTTATTTAACGATGCACTCAACATATTTTGTTTATGGTTATATGTCATCGAACATATGGTTAAGGACCACACAGATATTGAAAGAGGAAACCTGCTGTTGCCACTTCATGGGCTACTCTTTTTGATTAGCAGCAAGGGATCTTTTATATGCAGAATCCCATAGACAGGATAGCACATACCACAGCCTTTGATATACCAGTCGTGGTGCACTGGCTGGAGCGAGAAATAGCCGAATGGGCCCACCGACGGGGATCGATCTCAGACTGACCGTGCATCAAGCGAACGCTTTACCACTGGACTACATCCCACTCCCTATAAGACTGGTAGAGTACATGTAGTTATGTCTGTACAAAATGTAGACATGTAATATGAGAATGAATGTCAGTGCTGCCAGTAACATGGATACATTCCTGTATTATAGATAACGGGGAGCGTGTGCTAAGATTCTTAATTAACAGATACCATATTTTATTCTGAATTTTAATTTTACCTACATGTACCTGTAATATTTATACCTATGCACATCTTTTTTGCACTGTATTTTAACTAAACTTTTGCATTTTTATATTGATGTAGATCATCACTTCATTTTCGCATTTAGCTTAATTTGACACCCAATAGCCGATGTATTTTTTTCACTGGGGTATTGTTAAACATTCATTCATTCAATATTTGCTGTTGCTATTTATGTCTTATCTTATTTTTGTCTAACAATATATATTTCTTTAGCAACACTTAGGTCTGCTTTAATCAGTGATTAGATGTCAGAGATTTGGCAAATGTTAATACTGCAGGGCTTCTAGATATTGGTAGCCCCACTCCCATGGCTAGTGATATTCAGTGTTGGGCTAGTAAATAACTACTGTTACCATGGTAGCCCCACTCCCATGGCTAGTGATATTCAATGTTGGGCTAGTAAATAACTACTGTTACCATGCCAGACAGGGCTTCTAGATTATGGTAGCCTCACTCCCATGGCTAGTGATATTGAATGTTGGGCTAGTAAATAACTACTATAACCATGCCAGACAGGGCTTCTAGATTATGGTAGCCCCACTCCCATGGCTAGTAATATTTAATGTTGGGCTAGTAAATAACTACTATTGCCATGTCAGACAGGGCTTCTAGATTAAGAAGGTAGTCCCATTCCCATGGCTAGTGACATTCAATGTTGGGCTAGTAAATAAATACTATTACCATGCCAGACAGGGCTTCTAGATAATGGTAGCCCCACTCCCATGGCTAGTGATATTCAATGTTGGGCTAGTAAATAACTACTGTTACCATGCCAGACAGGGCTTCTAAATTATGGTAGCCCCACTCCCATGGCTAGTGATATTCAATGTTGTGCTAGTAAATAACTACTATTACCATGCCAGACAGGGCTTCTAGATTATGGTAGCCCCACTCCCATGGCTAGTGATATTTAATGTTGGGCTAGCAAATAACTACTATTGCCATGCTAGACAGGGCTTCTAGATAATGGTAGCCCCACTCCCATGGCTAGTGATATTCAATGTTGGGCTAGTAAATAACTACTGTTACCATGCCAGACAGGGCTTCTAGATTATGGTAGCCTCACTCCCATGGCTAGTGATATTGAATGTTGGGCTAGTAATAACTACTATAACCATGCCAGACAGGGCTTCTAGATTATGGTAGCCCCACTCCCATGGCTAGTGATATTTAATGTTGGGCTAGTAAATAACTACTATTGCCATGTCAGACAGGGCTTCTAGATTAAGAAGGTAGTCCCATTCTCATGGCTAGTGACATTCAATGTTGGGCTAGTAAATAAATACTATTACCATGCCAGACAGGGATTCTAGATAATGGTAGCCCCACTCCCATGGCTAGTGATATTCAATGTTGGGCTAGTAAATAACTACTGTTACCATGCCAGACAGGGCTTCTAGATTATGGTAGCCCCACTCCCATGGCTAGTGATATTCAATGTTGGGCTAGTAAATAACTACTATTGCCATGCCAGACAGGGCTTCTAGATTATGGTAGCCCCACTCCCATGGCTAGTGATATTCAATGTTGGGCTAGTAAATAACTACTATTGCCATGCCAGACAGGGCTTCTAGATTATGGTAGCCCCACTCCCATGGCTAGTGATATTTAATGTTGGGCTAGTAAATAACTACTATTGCCATGCTAGACAGGGCTTCTAGATTATGGTAGCCCCACTCCCATGGCTAGTGATATTCAATGTTGGTCTAGTAAATAACTACTATTGCCATGCCCGATGGTTAGTGAAAAACAGAAGTTGTCAAATGCTGTTTTTAAGTTTATTTAGTAAATATTAATATCCTCTCCCCAAATCTAAGGGTTTTTAAACTCTTTAGGTGACATATCCAATTATTGCTGTTAGTAAAATTATCTTTATTTAAAAGTAGGGCTAGTGAATTTTTAATCATGGCTAGTCAATTTTTTAAATCACTAATCCCATTAAAATTAGATATTTAATACAACTTCTTGCTTAAATTATCAATTGTGGCAAATCTAATGCATTGCTAGATGCCTTGGGATCGATCCCTAGCAGTGGACACATTGCGCTATTTCTCATTCCAGCCAGTGTATCAAAACTGGTATATCAAAAACTGTGGTATGTGCTATCCTGTCTGTGGGATGGTGCATATATAAAAGATGCCCTGGTGTTTGTACCCGTTCCCCTTCACTCCCGTGAGACTAGATCAAGGACAGTAACTTTTGTTTTGTTCCCTTAGCAGTGAATTTTTAAAATGATACTACTATAAAAGGATTAAATATTAGTGCTCAATACGGTAATGTTTTAAATGGCTAGATACCTAGAAACATAGTCTAATGTAGTGGCATATACATTATCTTTGTATATGTATATATATATTATCTTTGTATATGTATATATACATTATCTTTGTATATCTATATATACATTATCTTTGTATAAGTAGATATACATTGTCTTTGTGTATGTATATATACATTATCTTTGTATATCTATATATACATTATCTTTGTATAAGTAGATATACATTGTCTTTGTATAAGTAGATATACATTGTCTTTGTATAAGTAGATATACATTGTCTTTGTATAAGTAGATATACATTGTCTTTGTATAAGTAGATATACATTATCTTTGTATAAGTAGATATACATTGTCTTTGTGTATGTACATATACATTTTGTATTTATGAAATATTAGTAAATCATGTATTAAAACATAGATCTTAAAACCTGATTGAATTACCAGTACATTAAGAAATAATAATAATAATAATAAAATATATTAATTTTTTTATCACTTTCACAGTGAACCATTGTTAAACTGAATTCACGACTTAATACATAAATTTCTATCACAGTATAAAACTCCATGTGACTGAAATACTATAGATAAATGAAATATTACTAAATCTTGCACAAAAATAACAAGCTACGTGCAAATAATCACAATTTAAAACCCGACTGCCTTAATTTCAAGGAAAAAAAGGAATGGAAATGTTTTATTTAATGGCTTACTCAACACATTTTATTTACGTTTATATGGCATCAGTTAATTTCAAGTGAAAATATCTTAAAGAGAAAAAAAAAGACGACCATAATGTCTTTTTTTACCATTTTCCCAGTGAAACAACAGATACATAGTACGAAACTCCATGTGTCAAATTAAGATACTATGGATAAATAAAATATTATCATACCAAATCTTAGATTAAAACAATAACCTAACATGCAACTCATCTCAAAAACTGTCTGTATATAACAAAGAAGACACACAATAACTTGACCACTTTCACAGCAAACCACTGGTAAACTAAAACTACGGACACATGCATTCCTGACAGGGTATAAAACTGCATGTGTCTGAGATATACTATGGATAAATAAGTTATTACCATACCAAACCTTAAACTACAACAATCTACACGCAAATCATTTCAAAACCGGACTGTTAAAATAAAAACACAAAAATAACTTTACCACTTTCACAGTGATCCATTGTTAAACTTAATTAAATCACAGATCCATGCATTCCTGACAGGGTATAAAACTCCATGTGTCTGAGATATACTATGGATAAATAAGTTATTACCATACCAAATCTTAAACTACAACAATCTACACGCAAATCATTTCAAAACCGGACTGTTAAAATAAAAACACAAAAATAACTTTACCACTTTCACAGTGATCCATTGTTAAACTTAATTAAATCACAGATCCATGCATTCCTGACAGGGTATAAAACTCCATGTGTCTGAGATATACTATGGATAAATAAGTTATTACCATACCAAATCTTAAACTACAACAATCTACACGCAAATCATTTCAAAACCGGACTGTTAAAATAAAAACACAAAAATAACTTTACCACTTTCACAGTGATCCATTGTTAAACTTAATTAAATCACAGATCCATGCATTCCTAACACAGTATAAAACTCCCATGTATTGGAGATACTATATGGATAAATTAAATATCACTCAATCTTGTATTAAAACAACAGTTATAACTATAAATTGCAAATCATCTTAAAACATGACTGTTAAAACAAAATACAAAATAACACACTTTACCACTTTATTAATGAACCATTGTTAAACTGAAACCACCGAACCATTCCTGACACTGTACAAAACTCCATGTGTCCTAGGAGATATGGAATAAGATTCACAGATTTCGGCCAGGCCAGACCTCCAGGAACAAAAACAACAGAATGTGGAGACTGAGGAAGTGTTCAGTGAAACCTCCAGAACGGTGTGTATGGGCCGGGAATGCTCCCCAGCTGTGGCCTGCGCTATATGTGCATTATTATTCAACTGAAAGAAACGGCTCCGGCCAGTCTTAATGTAAACATGTGGTCCTGATTAGCTGAACAGACACACACACAAGAGACTTTAACAGCAGCCGGTGCCATATGGTAACAACAACACACATTCTTAACCATTAAAAACCCCAGTTAGCTTTTAACAGCATTGTCTGCATGCTGGGTGAAATTATTTTTAAACAAAGCAGGGTAGATTGCGGCTATAAATAAATGAAAGGGGAGGTAATTATAATCCATGCAGGGATTTAAGAGTAGTTGGGATTGTTTAATTTGAACGAATATTGATCAAAAGGGAAGCATGGCATATTACATTTTTACAGATGTATATATAGGCAGTGAAGCAAGACACACTAATTTAGCAATCTGTTCACAGGGGGGAGGTGGAGGGAGGGGGAAGGAATCAATTGACTTTATAGCCATAGTTTACAAATCAATCTTTTTTATGCAAAACTCGTGTGCGGTTTTAAGTTTTAATAAAGCCCAACCAGAAGGGGTATAGTATTGATAATAAATAAAATCAGTGATTATTTCTAAAATCTTCACATTCTAGACTTGATGGAGACCATTTAAAATTGAAGGGTTGAAGAGGATATAAATTTAAATAACTTGTATATTTAAAAAGCAATTTTTTCTTTTTGAAAGAACAAGAAGTGTATTAGCACAATGACTGTTATTTTTGTTAATCAAATTATATATGTACCGGGTAAGTACAACTAATCTCAGATTTGTGCCTAGGTACTACATGTAGTTAGTCTTTAAAAAAAAAAGAAAGAAAGAAAGAAAGAAGAAAGAAAGAAGAAAGAAATTATTTATTTAATGACGAATTCAACATTAAGTTAGACTGCTGTTTCTAATCCAAACTGAATTTACCACTAGTTTTGCTAAAGGAGCATTATCTATCTCAGTGCTCGCCTGAGGTGCTTTGTGTCGCAGGATCAAACCATCTCAGTAGACCCATTCAATGTCTGTGTTTTAGAAAGATATCTACCTGTTACTTCCTGTTATATTGATACATGTATAAAAAGAGAACCTAGCTCACTTTAACCCAAAAGGTAACCTGAATTAACCCTAAATCTAATGTTAACCCTAACCAATAATATAACGGTTGTAACGGTCAGGTATATAAACATGTAGATGTACTTAAATACAGATCAATCAGCTACAATACAAATTTCACTTTCAGTTTGATAAAGTTATACACGTTCATAAAAAGTGAAGTTTTGTCATTGCTATCTGATTATTAACTGTTATATCTTAAATGTAGAAACATAATATTAATAGTTTTTCAAAGTTATTACTCATAATCTCAAATTAAATGAAGACATTTTGATTATCACCACATATAAATTGTGTGCATACAGAAGAATCTGTGCCCAGTGTTTTTGCTCTACAATAAGATATGTTTTAAATGAAATTAAATCTTTTTCTAAATGTAACTATACTGTGTATATAATCGTAAAACAAAGAAATTCTCACCAGTAAATCTCTAACCTATATTCCTATCCATGCACCATGTGTCTGAATGAAAAACACCACACACAAATACCTGTGTCTGTACTTCACTTATGGCTCACTGGATTTCCCTCCACTGATCAAATTACAGGGGATAATTAAGGAGATTACAGTAATCAGGGGGATTAAGTCGGCTTACATCCACTCACTGTTTTGTTGTGAACCTGGTGTTGGTGTTTGTGGATACTTGAAATACAGGTTCACCACAAACCTAATGCATTAGCACAATGGATGTTAGTTTTGTACACACAAAAAAAGTATGTAGGGGGTAAGTATGACTAATCTTAAAATTGTGTGTGGGTACTAGTTTACGGAATTTTTAAAAAATGAAATAAAGAAATTTGTTATTTCATGATGCACTCAACATATTTTAATTTATGGTTATATGGTGTTGGACATATGATTAAGAAATTCACATAGATAATGAGAGAAAGAAAGAAAGAAAGAAAGAATGAAATAAAGAAAGAAAGAAAATTTTGGTTAACATCAGTCAACACATTTTAATTTATGGTTATATGGCGTCGGACATTGGTTAAGGACACATATTAGAGAAGAAACCTGCTGCCACCACCCCATGACCAAATCTGTCTGAATATCAGCAAGAGATCTTTTATATGAATCATCCCACAGACAGGATAATACATACCACAGCCAGAAAGATTTCTGCCCGTTACTCACCACCCCTTTTATATTGATAAATATATAAAGAGGGAACCTCACCCCAACCCTAAAACTAGCCATAATCCTAAAACTAACCCCAACCCTAAAACTAGCCGTAATCCTAAAACTAACCCCAACCCTAAAACTAGTCGTAATCCTAAAACTAACCCCAAACCTAAAACTAGCCGTAATCCTAAAACTAACCCCAACCCTAAAACTAGCCGTAATCCTAAAACTAACCCCAACCCTAAAACTAGCCGTAATCCTAAAACTAACCCCAACCCTAAAACTAGCCGTAATCCTAAAACTAACCCCAACCCTAAAACTACCCCCCAACCCTAAAACTAACCCAAACCCAAAAACTAACCCCAACCCTAAAACTAAACGTAACCCAAAAACTAACCCCAACCCAAAAAATAAACGTAACCCTAAAACTAAACCTAACCCTAAAACTAACCCAAACCCAAAAACTAACCCCAACCCTAAAACTAAACGTAACCCAAAAACTAACCCCAACCCTAAAACTAGCCGTAATCTTAACAATAACAGTTAGATATTTTACCCACCAAATGTAGAACACTGGCTGGAACGAGAAATAGCCAATCAGCCTACCAACAGGGATTGATCTTAGACTGATTGCACATCAAGTAAACACTTTAACCACTGGGCTACATCCCACCCCACTTAAACAATGACATTTTGAGTATCTATGGAAAGAATTTAAGTTATTCACCCCAACCTCCTCCATGTTAACTTAGTTTAGCTGATGGGGTTTATACAGCTCATATATATAAATGCCTGTGAAGACGAAACAGTACAGATTATGTAACACTATATGAATACATGTGTAATAACATGTGCATGTATGCATATTTGTTCTGATAGTGTTGTAAAACATGTATTTGAGTTTTATCAACATTGTAGTTGTATCAAACTTCAGAACAGACTGAGTACTCAGTCTGAGGATGTCATTTCTCCCCAACAAACACCAATTTCAACCTTATATAAGGGAGAACATGGGAGAGGGAGATTTAATGATATTCATACAAAAAAAAAAAAAAAAAAAAAGTTTCTCTTATGGGTTGGAATTGCCATACCCATATACTAAACAAAACACCGAATGATTCCTTTTTTTTGCTGTCAAAACAGCCCAAAAGTGTGTTTGTTCATTTCTGACATATTTTAAAGTTTGTTTTGTTTAACTACAGTGCATATATTATAGTCTTCAAATGCTATAAAAAATTCCATTAATAGCAAGAAATCTTTTATACACACTTTCACACAGACAGGACAGCACATACCATAACTGTTGATACATTAGTCATTTGGTACTGGTTGGCACTGGAAACAATCTAATCAGAGAATGGGTCTACCAAGGGGATTTGGGCTTTCGACCCAATGGGGATTTGGTCTATCGACCCAACGGGGATTCGGTCTCTCGACCCAACAAGAATTCGGTCTCTCGACCCAACAGGGATTCGGTCTTTCGACAGGGAGATATCAAAGATTTTTTTGGAAAGTCCCATGTCTGATGGAATCAAATTGGGAATTTTCAGTGTCACATGCTTTTGGAAAGGGGCCTATGTTCGGACCCATAGAATGCCTGGATAAATTCTGGTCCACACACCTCAGGCGAGCACTCTACCAGCTAAGCTAGATCCCACTCCCCAGTACCTACAAATTTAATTAAAATTACAGTCCCCATTCTTAAAACTCAACATTTTGGAATGATGCTAGAATATTAAACAAAACAACTGAATGAACTGGCAACTTGGTTAATAGATATTACAACAAGAATCATCAATAACATGATTTAATTTCCCTAGATAACTGTTAACACAATGAATCTATTTTTACTACTGGTATTTTTTTTTTTTTTCTCTGCCCTAGGTGGGAGTCATGTTTAATGAGTTCAATAGATTTTTGAAACATACATCATGGTATAATCAAGACAGTTTTATGATTTTAATGGTAATGGTAAAACTCACAACAGACTGAGTACCTGGACATAATTATATACATGTATTAATGGTAATATACCAACACAGCTGAATTCTGTCACATACTATTTCAAACAAATAAAAAAAAAGAGTATAAAGCTTCTTTCATACTGACAATCTTTTAATCTAGTGAAAATACCACATCAGACTGAGCACCTATATAGGCAAGGTTATGTACTACAAGAAACAATAAGGAAACACTTTGTATTGTAGACCAAATGTAATTCACTACTAGTGTATTAATGTCTGTATATAACACGAAAAGAAAGAAATGTTTTGTTTAACGATGCACTCAACACATTTTATTTATGGTTATATGGCGTCAGACATAATTATGGTTAAGGACCACACAGATTTTGAGAGGAAACCCGCTGTCGCCACTACATGGGCTACTCTTTCCGATTAGCAGCAAGGGATCTTTTATTTGCAGTTCCCACAGGCAGGATACCACAAACCATGGCCTTTGTTGAACCAGTTATAGATCACTGGTCGGTGCAAGTGGTTTACACCTACCCATTGAGCCTTGCGGAGCACTCACTCAGGGTTTGGAGTCGGTATCTGGATTAAAAATCCCATGCTTCGACTGGGATCCGAGCCCAGTACCTACCAGCCTGTAGACCGATGGCCTAACCACGACGCCACCGAGGCTGGTGTATATAACACGAAGATGTAATGTGGGATCGAATGCCAGTAATGTGGAATCAAGTGTGAGGAACACAGTTAACCTCTTGACACTATAGATGAGAGTTTTGGTTGCAGTGACTCTGTTGTCAGTCCCATTGGGCTATTTCTCATTCCAGTCAATGCACCACGACTGGCATATCAAAGGCCGAGGTATGTACTACCCTGTCTGTGGGATAGTGCATATAAAAGATCCCTTGCTGCTAATCGTCCTGTCCTGGACAGAGGAACCGGCTGAGGCCAGTACTTGTGCCCAGGACAGACGTGCACTACAACAGCTTGCTCTGAAAATGCATGTTAAACATTCTGTCCTTGTCCTTGTCCTAATTTAAAAGAGTAGTCCATGAAGTGGCGACAGTGGGTTTCTTCTCTCAATATCTGTGTGGTCCTTAACCATATGTGTGACGCCATATAACCGTAAATAAAATGTGTCGAGTGCGTCATTAAATAAAACATTTCTTTCTATCTATTGTCAGTCTTTCTGTAATCCATTATTTCTTTCCATCAGTATATAATTCTTACCATACTGGTATTACTCATTTTTCTTTCTCTTTTTGTGTGTAAATATTCCTTAATTTTTTATGAAATTTATAGAATATTCTTTAAAAAACAAAACAATGCTCATTTAGAGTCTAAACTGGACTCTTTAATGACACAACACGCATACAATTAGTATGTCGTTGCCATGGCGTTAGTCTTAAGATGATATTAAAGATTAACCACTATATAATACCAGTATGGCTGGTAGGATCTGTACACTTACAGTCTGTCCCACAGGGAACACTCTTTTTTTTCAGACTATGGAATTTACTGCAAGTTATTTATTTCTGAGCCGACTGATTTCTAAATTGCAGACAAAAGTAGTTGGGTTTTTTTTTTTGTTAGTTCCAAAACAAGTTACTTTCCTTCTTACATCAAACCAAACTGAAATTATTTATCACAAATATTTTTGTAGGAAGATGTGATGGACTATAGGTAGATAATCATGTTAGGTTTTTTCTCTGGTTTTTTAAAGATGTTTGTTTGTTTTGTTTAACGACACCACTGGAGCACATTGATTAATTAATCTGCTATTGGATGTAAAACATTTGGTAATTCTGGCTCGTAGTCATCAGAGGAAACCCGCTACATTTTTTCTAATGCAGTAAGGGATCTTTTATATGCACTTTCCCACAGACAGAAAAGCACATACTACGGCCTTTGTCCAGTTGTGGTGCACTGGTTGGAACAAGAAACAACCCAATCAGCTGAATGGATCCAACGAGGTGATTCGATCCTGCGACGCAAGCACCTCAAGCGAGCACTCAACCAACTGAGCTAAATCCTGCTGCTGGTTTTTTTCAAAGTCTCAAGCATTTATTAATGACTTGTGACTTGAATTTTAAAATGTCCAGGGCTTCTAGATTATGGTATCCCCACTCCCATGGCTAGTGATATTCAATGTTGTGCTAGTAAATTACTACTACTGCCATGCCACAGGGCTTCTAGATAATGGTAGCCCCACTCCCATGGCTAGTGATATTCAATGTTGTGCTAGTAAATTACTACTACTGCCATGCCACATGGCTTCTAGATTATGGTAGTCCCACTCCCATGGCTAGTGATATTCAATGTTGTGCTAGTAAATTACTACTACTGCCATGCCACAGGGCTTCTAGATAATGGTAGCCCCACTCCCATGGCTAGTGATATTCAATGTTGTGCTAGTAAATTACTACTATTGCCATGCCACATGGCTTCTAGATAATGGTAGCCCCACTCCCATGGCTAGTGATATTCAATGTTGTGCTAGTAAATTACTACTATTGCCATGCCACAGGGCTTCTAGATAATGGTAGCCCCACTCCCATGGCTAGTGATATTCAATGTTGTGCTAGTAAATTACTACTATTGCCATGCTACAGGGCTTCTAGATTATGGTAGCCCCACTCTCATGGCTAGTGATATTCAATGTTGTGCTAGTAAATTACTACTATTGCCATGCCACAGGGCTTCTAGATTATGGTAGCCCCACTCCCATGGCTAGTGATATTCAATGTTGGGCTAGTAAATAACTACTATTGCCATGCCAGACAGGGCTTCTAGATTATGATAGCCCCACTCCCATAGCTAGTGATATTCAATGTTGTGCTAGTAAACAACTAATATTACCATGCCAAATGGCTAGTGAAAACAAATGTCAAATGCTGCACTTTAGTCTTATTTTTAAAATATGAATATCCTGTAACAAACTCCCACCCCCACACACGCCCAATCTTAATGTGTTTTAGCTCCATGTCCCTCTTTAGGTGACATATCCGATTATTACTATTAATTAGTAAAATTTATTTACTTAAAGTAAAGTAGGACTAGTGGATTTTTAATCGTGGCTAGTAAATTTCTTAAATTACTGATCCCATGGTTAGTGAATTTTATAAAAATTCTAGAAACCCTGATGTCTGAAAGCACAGGGCCAGCTGTCAGATTGTGCAGTGTTCAGAAAGCCAGGCATCTGTAGCAGATTTAGAGGAAAGCATTGTTTGTTTAAATGACACCCGAGTACATTTGTTTCTGATTTTGAGGAATTTGGTGAGGAAATGGCAAATTAAAATGGGTAACCCACAATGTACACAAGTATGTGGTATGTAGTATCAGTGGTTCTTTGAACTCAAGTCTTTAATACAGTACTGTGTTTATGACATTTAACCATAACAGATGCCCATTGATAACATAAACTTGTTTAACTTTATATATTTTTTGATTTTAATTATATTAATCTTGAAATTGCAAAATGTGTAAAGGTCCATTTGTCCCCATCAGTGCCCCATGACTGGTATATCAAAAGTCATGGTATGTGCTGTCCTGTATGTGGGAAAGTCCATATAAAAGATGCCTTGCTGCTAATGGAAAACTGTAGTGGGTTTATAATAACACCACCACTAGAGCACATTGATTTATTCATCATCGGCCAATAGATGTCAAACATTTGGTCATTTTAAAATACTGGTATATTCTTAGAGGAAACCTGTTCCATTTTTCCTCTAGCAGAAAGGGATGTTTTATATCCACTTTTTCACAGACAGGACAGCACACACATTGGCCTTTGATGGGACAATGGCTGAAATGGCAAAAAACAAAAGCGGGGAATATGTCAAAGCACCCTAGGCAAGCGCTCTACCAACTGAGCTAGAACCTGCCCCCGTTGTGGCTTAACACATCCCACTGAGGTTGTTTTATTTCACCTATAAACATGTACATGTAGACGAGTACATGTAGACGAGTATGAGAATTTCTTAAGTATGTAACCTTAATTCTTATAGTATTTCTCATCACAGCCAGTGAACTACGACTGGTATATCAAAGGTCGTGGTATGCGCTATCCTGTCTGTGGGATGGTGCATATAAAAGATCCCATGCTACTAATGGAAAAATGTAGCGGGTTTCCTCTCTATGACCGTGTCAATAAAATCAATGTGCTCTAGTGTTGTCGTTAAACAAAACAAACTTTACTTTATTCTTATAGTAACTACACAAAACAAAGTACCACTCAAAAATCTGCACTTACTTCATACTTCCATTCCTGGCAACTGGGCTGTTACTCTGAATCTCGGCGACTCTGGCAAAACCGTCTGGTGAGACCTTTATCTTTATGCCTAATCCCACAATGCCTTTCAGCACATCCACCTGGAAGGGGCCGTCTTCCTGCCTGGCTCTGGGATACTCCGTCCGCGTGGTTTTCACCATAAACTGACCCCTCGATGGACTGAGAGGTCGAAGAGAAGACATGACACCGGATGTTGTGGTGGACAGAGTCG
The DNA here is from genome assembly GCF_016097555.1 of Gigantopelta aegis. Classification (NCBI taxonomy): domain Eukaryota; kingdom Metazoa; phylum Mollusca; class Gastropoda; order Neomphalida; family Peltospiridae; genus Gigantopelta; species Gigantopelta aegis. The sequence goes on along the minus strand of NC_054700.1, from coordinate 5,165,852 downwards.
ACCCTGGTCTCACCGGGGCGAGCAGTCCGATTCTCGTCAGTGACGATGACCCCAGTTTGGAGTGGGAACTCTCCAGTGAAGGAGGTGAAGAAAATTTAGCACCCAGTGTTGGTTTTAATTTTGTCTCAGTTATCTCCCTTTCATGTTGATCTTTGTCTTTTGTCAGTGGAGGTGAAGAAATTTTAGCTCCAAATGTTGCCTTTGTTTTGGTTTCAGTTATCTCCCTTTCATGTTGATCTTTGTCTTTTGTCAAAGAAGGAGGTGAAGAAATTTTAGCTCCAAGTGTTGACTTCGATTTCATTTCAGTTGTCTCCCTTTGGTGTGTATCTTTGTTTTGAAGAACTGAAACACTGCCTGATATTTTGTTTGTTACATTCAGTAAAGTCTGATGTTTAACCTCAGTTTTCGGTTTATCCGTCACATTAACAAACGTTTTATGAATTAAACTGTCACCTTTTCCCTCGGTAACCGTGACAATGTGGCCATTTTGACTATTTATTTTTTCGGCCACTGATGTGATGTCTTCCTTTTGATTTGAACTGGAAGTTTTGTTCACATTCAGCACCACATTCGTTCTGTCTTGTTCTTTACTCTCTACCTCCATCACACCAGACACAAGTTTCTTAAAGGGAGACAACCCCTTCTCACTTCCTCCTCCTTGAAGCCACTTTTCAAAGACGTTCATAAGAATGGCTGTCTCCTTTCTGGAAACACACTCCGGTACTATTTCACCCTCATCAACAGCCGACGATTCTTTTAAACATTTCTCTCCCGACCTCTGCGACGAAAGCGAAAGATCCAACAAAATTGAGGCAAGGTCTCGTCTGGCAGTCTCGTCGACAACTTTCGTTTTCGAAGAGCCCACCGTGGGAGCGGTTCCTCCTTCTTCAAAGACTCGGACACCCTGTTCGTTTGTTTTCATACACAGAGGAATAATAACATCAGAGTTGTCTTCACCTGCCGGGACTAATGGGATTGGTATGTGGATTGGCGACGACATGTTCATTTTGTGTTGCTTTCTCTTGGAGGCAGTCAGTTTGGTAACGCTCGCGTCCACTGGGACGTTGTTTCCGTCCACCGATATTTTCACGGTGTGATCGGAATCATGTGGTGAATTACCCACGCTGATTACTGCAGGCCCCGGAGAGTGGAATTCTGTACCAGGTTGACTCGGTGTACCTGCTCCCACTTTATCGGCTTTAACGTTTGACACGGTCACTGTCGTTATCGATGGCTGATTGTTAACAGGTGTCACCGTTACAAATGGCTTCTTTGATTCACAAGTGCTGCCCTTTGTTTTGTTTGTTTTGTCATCGACAACTGGAATTGATGTTACGTTTCCTGGAGAAAAGAAGTCATTATCAGGGGAGGTAACTCCCACCTGGGTCACATTATGGTCGTCTGGTAAATCCATATTTTCGTTCTGTTGACAGACACCAGCTGTTTTGTTATTTTCTTTGATAACAGAACCATTTTGTTTATCCTTTGCTATAAAATCAGTCTGGAATTTCAGTTCTTTTTCTGATTCTTTTATATTGACATCCAAAGATGTATCCAATTCTCTGGCTGGAACATTTGAAAATGTTTCACTTTTAGCTTCATCACCATCACTTGAAACCACTTTTTCAACACTTTTTGCATTAAAATCATCAAAATCTAATAAATTTCCTGTCTCGGACTTAGAATTCTCAACTCTGTTTCTTTCAGGTTTCAAGACATTTTCATTTTGGTTATGTCCAGAATAGGAAATCTCAGCTGTCATGTCACTGTTAAAATTATCCAACAAATTTTCATTTGAAGTTTTATTGTCAGTCACCAGATCCTCCTGTCTTTCAGAATATTCCTCATTTCTGAGAGCAATATCAGGAATATCATTTGAAGAAACATTCGATCCAATATCAAGAAGCAAGTCACAAGTCGGTTCCGAATTCAAAGTCGTCTGCGACCGAGAAACGATTTCTTCTGTGTTTCCATTTAACTCCAACAAATGGCGTCTGCTCTTGTTAGCCATGTTGGAAAATTCATTGTTTTCATTTTTTGGAGCAGACATCATTTCTGACTCTGATTCTTCCAACAGATCATCTATGTTTGTGACTGGAATAACACTCTCTTCAAATTTCAGTGAATCTTCTCCAGTTTCTTTTCTTGATTTTACGGGAGTGTCTGCAAATTCCATTGGTGGAGGTATCCCCGGATCTTCTTGATGGCTCAGACTTCCATTAGCTTCTAGTGTACTGTCAGCAGTCTGGTACACTGAATCAAACTCGCTACTCTCATTTGAATGAACATGTCTAGATCCTTTTCTGTCACTTACGGGAGTTTGAAAAATATCCCCCGCAGAATTGTTGCAGAGATCTGATTGGTTGGCTGAGATGTGACTATCAAAGAGAGGCTGGTGAACAGTTCCTGCATCCTTTGATTGGTTAGAGTTTGTCTCGTCACATGACACAATATTAACATTGGTTTCCACAGATAATGAATCTTGCGTTTCATTGGTTGGAGAAGACATGTCAAAGTTTGTTGAAGATTCCGTAAAATTGGTTTGTATTACTGATGAAGAATAACCGGAAATTCCCGCATTTTTATTTTTTAATACTTCACTTTCAGTTGAAGACTCATGAGATGAATCTGATATTAAAATGTTGTTATTGGTACTGTCTGTTTGAATAATTTCACCAGATACGGGAGTTCGCATTCGAGACTTTTTCACATTCGATGAGTCTGACATGGTAACTGATATTTCCATTGGAGTGTCATTGTGAACCTGCCTCAACAGTTTTAATGTCACCTCTTCACCAGACGACTTCAGAATGTTCAAACAGTGAGCCTGAGTTACCCCCCTTAGCGAACGTCCATTGCACGACAGCAGACGGTCTCCTACTTTCAACTGTCCTGACCGGGAACCAACGCCACTTGGAAGTAATCGTTTAACCTGAAAAATATAACAAGATACATATAATTATTACAACAATGATAACCATCAGTTATTTTTCTCATCATTATGTTAAACTATACAGTTCCAGCATGATGTCAAGGTTTACAACTGCACATGGCAATTGTTGTTGTGGGTTTTGTTTTTGTTTCTTTGTGTTAAAGACACCATTTAAACATTTAACACAGAGGTAAAGACATTTTTGTTAGAACATCTCACTTCATTTTCATTTCAACTTATATCCGTGCTTATATCCAATTAAGGTTCAAGCACACTGTCCTAGGCACACAACATCTCAAGCATGATAATGAGATGAATGGTGAAGAGTACACAGCCATGTTAACAAGGTACATGTAAGATTGTAATTACAAATATCTACAAATGGCTTTGTTTGTAGAGAATATTATATATTAATACATCCAAAGAAATGGGCAATAAACTTCACAAAATAACAACAATGAAAAAAAAACCCCTCAAATACATGTAGCTGCAAACAAAACAAACAAAATCCACCACTGAGGTTGTACTTTTTCTATCTCACATGACCGCATATGATGGAGTCTTTTCCTCCCATCCATTCGATAAATAAACCATTATTTTACATGAACAAACAAAGATGGCTGAAAATGTAATTTCTTTATTTTGACCGTTTTATCATAAATAAACTACACTATCATACTTGCCGTGTCTGTTTCATGGGTTAAATATAATTCAATACTACAAATTAATAAGATAGCTTTTATAATGAAGATTTTAATAACAAAATATTGATCTAAAACTAACCAACTCGCATTGATATGACGTCATATATTACCAATGCCATAATACTTCACATGTTAAATTCAATGACGTCATAGCCCATACAAGACCGATTTATTCCACATGGGCTGACGTCATGGAATGGGTCTGTCTTGCATGGCTAGGGATGAAAAAAAATATATATATATATATATTTATTACCCAGCGGTCACTCATAACAGGGAAAATATTTTCCATATTTTCTCAGTGAGAAATATGCTGCATTGGTCTAACGAACAATACTATTGGACAATTTGACGCTTACAAACCAATGACTTTGTCGGTACTAAATATGACTTCATCACGATTTGACAAACACAAAATGATGTCATGCAGTTTAAAGAGTTTGCCTTTATGGGTCTCTCTTTTTGGTGTTAAATTAATAACAAAATGTCATTTTAATGCAATTCATTATAGATTTGGAAGCAGAATAAAGAGAACTTGTGTTTTTTTAAATTATCTATGAACGTGATGAAATTACAACGTTATAGTAATTCTCAGAACAGTGCGTAAAGTGGTTTTCATCGTTCCTATACAGGTTGGCCTTCGTGCATGTGCGTCGAAAATAAAGGCTTTTAGAGAAAAAATAGCTGAGGTAATAAATAGAATAACAAACTCAGTCCCAGTTATTATCAAATTTATGTCCCTCGTGAAATAATTTTTATTTGTCACTCGCTAAAGCTCGTGACAACTGAAAATTATTTCACTCGGGACATAAATTTGATAATAACTGGTAACTCGTTTATTATCCTCTATACATTGTATATATATATATATATATATTTTGTAGATGTGCCTACTCATCCATTGCATGCACTTGTAAAAGGTATCCTAAATTGTCATGGATCACATGGGCAAAGTGAAGGGGGTTGCATTTACATTAATTTGCCCCTTCTGATTCCAATGCCTATAGATTGAAATCAAGAAAATAGTTGTGTATAATAAATATATAGCAGATCTCTGAAAATTATAACAATTGTTTCGTTTGTACGTCACACACGCAATTCAGGGGTAGGACGTAGCCCAGTGGTAAAGCGCTCGTTCGATGTGCGGTCGGTTTGGGATCGATCCCCATCAGTGGTCCCCATTGGGCTATTTCTCGCTCCAGCCAGTGCACCACGACTGGTATATCAAAGGCTGTGGTATGTGCTATCCTGTCTATGGGATTCTGCATATAAAAGATCCCTTGCTGCTAATCAAAAAGAGTAGCCCATGAAGTGGCAACAGCAGGTTTCCTCTTTCAATATCTGTGTGGTCCTTAACCATATGTTCGATGACATATAACCATAAACAAAATATGTTGAGTGCATCGTTAAATACTGGTACATCAAAGGCCGTAGTATGTGCTATCCTGTCTATGGGATGGTGCATATAAAAGATCCCTTGCTGCTAATTGAAAAGAGTAGCCCATGAAGTGGCGACTGCGGGTTTCCTCCCTCAATATCTGTGTGGTCCTTAACCATATAACCGTAAATAAAATGTGTTGAGTGCGTCGTTAAATAAAACATTTCCTTTCCTGTCCTCAAGCAATTCTACTTTTACATAACTTGTTTTTCTCTCGGGAATTAAACCATGGACATCATTTGCGTGGACATAATGCACAATATGCAAAAAGAAAATGGGTGACCTAAAAAAAACGAATTCCTGAATCAATAAATGGGTTTAGCAAATGTTCAATTCTCAGAGGTCTGTAAGCCAGAAGTGTATTTTAAAGAGAAGAAGAAAGGAAAAATAACTCATTTACAAACCATTCAGTTCACATATAACAACTTACATATAGTCTGTCTTATGAATATTTATACCTGTCGTGTTGTATTATATAAAACCAACACAATGTCATGCATGAAAGCAACTTGCAAATGTCAGCATGAATCTTGTATTTGCACATTGAAAAATAACAACAACAACAATCCAAACGTCACACAGTGATTAATAAGTAAACTATGCTTTAAAAAAAAAAAATTGCTTGAATTTGTTAGGAGTAAAAAGGCTAAACAGACCGGAACAGTAAAAGAGCGTAAATTCACCCTCTGATGACTACATTACTGTGGAAGTATTTCTAGCACATAGGTGATGATAAATGCCTTTATTGTGATATTAAATAAAAATAAAATTTGTGAATATTAAAGTGCTATTATTAATGGGTGGGGAGGGTAATTTTACAAACAATAACGATAAATTTATATGATAATCTATTTTCATGTATTTATATTCAGCAGTTACGGTTGAGATATTCTGGGTTCATACCCCGGTATTGGCTCCCATCCAGAGTGAGTAAGGGTAGGTGTAAGACCATACCATCCTGACGTTACTTTAACAAACTACTAACCACTAACCCTCTGTCCTGGACAGACAGCCCAGATAGCTGAATTGTATGAATGAATGAATGAATGAATGAATGAATGAATGAATGGCGGCGGCGTGGGTTTTTTTTATGTGTGATAGATTTTAATGTATTGGTGTGGGGGCGAAGAAACCTGCAGGTGTTGCATAGGCTACTCTTGTCAATTGGTAGCAAGGGATCTTTTATATATGCACTTCCTGAAAGAGAGGACAGCACATGCCAGTTTTTAATATTAATACACCAGTCATGGAATACTGGTCAATGTATGTTCTTTACACCTGTATACTGTGTGTAGATGTGTTAGTAAATGTCATGGGATTTAAGCTTTATCTAATATGAGTAAGGCATACTATTCTAAAAAAAGAACACATTGATTATTAACCATCGGCTATTGGATATCAAACATTTGGTAATTTGGACATATAGTCTTGGAGAGGAAACCCGCTACATTTTTCATTAGTAGCAAAGAAGCTTTTAAATGCATCATCCCACACAGGACAGAACATACCATTGATCTTAATATACCAGTCATGGTGCACTGACTGGAATGAGAAATAACCCAATGGGCCCACCGACAGGGATCGATCCTAGACCAACTGCACATCAGGGGAGTGCTTTACCACTGGACTACATCCCTCCCCTACTATTCTAAACATCTTGAGTAAGTCTATTTTATACACAGTTTTTTCTTTTCTTCCAAGAACGCTCATCTGATTGCTCACTTTGTGTAAACTTGTGTACGCCTCTTATGTTACCAAACGGTGACCTTGTGAGTAATAAAGTTCTGTTCTGGTTATTGAACCTCTTCAGTAGAACCCTTTGACCATTTGTAACAAGTATCCCATAACTGGCATATCAAAGACCATGGTATGTGCTGTCCTGCCTGTAGGAAAGTGCATATAAAGGATCCCTTGTTACTAATAGAAACATTTTACGGGTGTCCTCTGAAGTCTATGATCGGTGGGCCCATTGGGCTATTTCTTGTTCCAGCCAGTGCACCACAACTGGTATATCAAAGGCTGTGGTATGTGTTATCCTGTCTGCGAGATGGTGCATATAAAGGATCCCTCGTTACTAATAGAAACATGTAGCGGGTGTCCTCTGAAGTCTATGATCGGTGGGCCCATTGGGCTATTTCTTGTTCCAGCCAGTGCACCACAACTGGTATATCAAAGGCTGTGGTATGTGTTATCCTGTCTGCGAGATGGTACATATAAAGGATCCCTCGTTACTAATAGAAACATGTAGCGGGTGTCCTCTGAAGTCTATGATCGGTGGGCCCATTGAGCTATTTCTTGTTCCAGCCAGTGCACCACAACTGGTATATCAAAGGCTGTGGTATGTGTTATCCTGTCTGTGAGATGGTGCATATAAAGGATCCCTCGTTACTAATAGAAACATGTAGCGGGTGTCCTCTGAAGTCTATGATCGGTGGGCCCATTGGGCTATTTCTTGTTCCAGCCAGTGCACCACAACTGGTATATCAAAGGCTGTGGTATGTGTTATCCTGTCTGCGAGATGGTGCATATAAAGGATCCCTCGTTACTAATAGAAACATGTAGTGGGTGTCCTCTGAAGTCTATGATCGGTGGGCCCATTGAGCTATTTCTTGTTCCAGCCAGTGCACCACAACTGGTATATCAAAGGCTGTGGTATGTGTTATCCTGTCTGTGAGATGGTGCATATAAAAGATCCCTTACTACTAATGGAAAAATGTGGTGGGTTTCCTCTAAGACTACATACATGTACATGTTAAAATTACCAAATGTTTGACATCCAATAGCCAATGATTAATAAATCAATGTGCTCTAAAACAAAACAAACTTCTGAAGTCTATGTATCAGAATGGCCAAATGTTTGACATCAAAAAGCCAATATGATTAATTGATCTATTTGAATTAGTGGTGTCATCAAACAAAACAAACTTTTAACTTTCAAACATTCCTTTCCTTTCCTTTCTGCTTGAAAGATGTGATGAGGATAACCTAATGCAACAGATATATCGCCCTGCCCTCAAATTACAACTTCGGAATTCACCCATCAGCACCCAGAAATGTGTGTCAACAAAGTGAACAGGTTATTAATATCCATCACTGCAGTCAGTATCTACAATGGGAGCAATTTTCTTTTATTTCCCGATTGTTGGGGCAGAACATTGCCTCTGGAGATTCAAATGATAGGTATTTAGAGGCCAAATTACTGCAATTACAAAGCAGAGAGTCATTGTTATCTGTTATCAGGAAAATATTATACCGTAAAGTCAAGTGAGAATTTTGATTGGTCAGAAAAGTGCTATTATCTTGATGACTAGTCATCTGTTAACGTGGCTATTGTAATGTTGTGTGTATGTAGCTTCAAAGCCATATGACATCTAATGAACTATGGTTAAGCACGTATTGAAGATCCTTCTGTTTGGTAAAGGTAGCTTATTGGGTGACTGCTGGTTTTCTCTCTATGTGTAGATCATATTTCAAAATGACAAAGTTAAAGTTTGTTTTGTTTATTGACACCACTAGAGCACACTGATTAATTAAACATTGGCTGATATATAATCTTAGAGGAAAAGCACTACATTTTTTCCATAATTAGCAGCAAGGCATCTTTTATATGTACTGTCACATAGACATGAGAGCACATTCCATGGCCTTTGATACACCAAATCACGAGGCACTGATTGGAATGGGAAAGACCCAGTCAGAGAACACCAAATACCAAATAGCCATACAATGTGCTGGGGTGTCAAACAATCATTTCTTACCTTGAATTTTATGTCTTTCAAATATGAGGGTAGAAATCAAGTGCTAGATGTTTAGGAAGGTCTGACGAGTCAAAACATGGAGTGTTTTTGATGAATTAAAACAAAATTATAAATATGTGTACCTATATATAGCCTGGTATTAATTATACACATCACACTGAACACACAGGACATAGTCCAGTGGTAAAATCTTCGCCTGTTCCACGGATGGTCTAGGGTCAATCCCCGTCGGTGGGCCCATTGGGCTATTTCATGTTCCAGCCAGTGAACCGCAACTGGTATATCGAAGGTCATGGGGGTTTTTGGGGGTTTTTTTCGAAGGTCATGGTACATGCTATCCTATCTGTGGGATGGTGCATATAAAAAATCCCTTGCTACTAATGGAAAAATTTAGTGGGTTTCATCTTTAAGACTATGTCAAAATTATCAAATGTTTAACATCCAATACTGATGATTAATAAATCAATGTGGTATTAAACAAAACACACTTTAATCATACACTGAACACACACCCATCCGGTACAAACTAATGATGATCTAGCAAAATAGATTTACTGTGAATATGTAATAAGTAAGACAATTCATGACTCAAGCTGTAGAGATCATTTTATCTCACTAAAATATTATGCTTGGCCTGAACAAAGAAGTTGCTCATTTCTTATTGCATGCTGCAAAAAAAAAAAAAAAAAAAAAAAAAAAGAAAGGTAGGAAGGAAAATAAATGTTCTTGCTGTTGTTTAAAGAAAGATTGAACTCAGCAGGTCAAAATTAGTGTCAGCTGGGTAACCCGAGGAGGGCATACCCCTCGTTTTTTTTCCACGAAGGTCAAAAAAGAAAATAATAAAAGCATCTTCAAACACCTGTTATTATCATTCATGTCTGGTGTCACCCATGCACCCACCCCACCCCACCCCACCCCCTCCCCACCTTCCCCAACCCCCACACCCTTCACAAACCCCTGGATCTGCTCCTGAATAAAGATTGTAGCCTTTGTGTTGCAGTCAGCTACTCTCACAACCAATGGTCAATACTAATGGTAATAACAGCCTCACAACCATTAGGTAGTTATATTTTGATACACCTCACTGACCTGTGGGTATACAAACTGGTCTTTGTAGCAGTGGCATAACTAACAAGTAGGAGAAAACCATGGCTCAGCAGTCATTGGGTAAACATGCGTGAATAACTAAATGACAGCACACAATAAGAAAAGTTTAATGTTTCATTATATGCAGGAATTTTCTGATAATGCAAAGTCAAACATTGTAATATCGTTAAGGTATGTAGAGACTCTTCGGTTCAACAGTCCCATTGTGAAAACACAGGTCTTAAATTAGGAAATGGTGTAATGTAGATAGAGCATAGCCTGTAGGGTGTATTCCACTAAATCAAATCCCATAGATGACAATAGTAACACATGTGACTAAAACTGCTACACGCAGCGTATCACTTGACATAATTAAATACCATTCTTAAAAATACCTGTATTATACACAGGTCATCCTGCTTGTGATTATAATACATACAGACGCGTGTGAGGAGTATTTCAGGGGTGAACCCCCCAATTTTTAAAAATATATTTTCAGAGGGAGCATGACTTGACCCCCCTACAAATTTCGCTCTCCACACACACATGCACCTGATGTATCAAAGAAAGGAAAGGAATGTTTTATTTAACAACATAACATTTTATTTACGGTTATATGGCGTCAGACAGTACCACAGAGATATGAGAGAGGAAACCCGCTGTCGCCACTTCATGGGCTACTCTTTTCAATTAGCAGCAAGGGATCTTTTATATGCACCATCCCACAGACAGGGTAGTACATACTACAACCTTTGATATACCAGTCGTGGTACACTGGCTGGAACGAGAAATAGCCCAATGGGCCTACCGACGGGGATCGATTCCACACCGACTGCGCATCGAGCGAGCGCCTTACCACTGGGCTACGTCCTGCCCCCAGATTTGAAACATTTGAAAAAGCATTATTTTTTTTTTTAAATATATATATTTGAAGACCTATTTCTTAAACTAGACTACATGTATGTATTAAGTTTCTAGGTTAGTAAGGACAGGAGAAATGTGGTATGGTTATTAACAAACAGGAAACACTGGTTTTGTCCGCTGTTAAACAGCTTGACCATCTGCTGACCAAGAAAAGCACAGCCATTTAGCTTTCAATCACTGGTGTCAGAACAAACAATTAAGTTGGTTAAGCACATGTACAGAAGTTGCCATAAAATGGAATCTTGTATACATACAATTTACAGTGTAATGGTTTCCACATACAGTGACTAAGCCATCTAGTGTATGTCTACATATTTAGGTTTGCACCCCAGCACCCGGCCTCGGTGGTGTCGTGGTTAAGCCATCGGACATAAGGCTGGTAGGTGCAGGGTTCGCAGCCCATTACCAGCTCCCACCTAGAGCAAGTTTTAATTACTCAGTGGGTAGGTGCAAGACCACTACACCCTCTGCATGTATACTCTTCAAAAGAAGAAACGCAAAACCACATTGTCGTAACATTTGGAGAATTGATTTAATTATTGAATGGTGAGTCCGATAATTACCAAATGTTGCAGGATTGTTCACAATTCACTCTAGTCCATTGTGAGTAAGTGATAGGACACACCACCAAGGTCAAGGTCATCTGGAGTCAATACCGGGGGTGGCCTCCGCGTGTGTTGACAACTGCCTGGCACCGCCTGCCCATTGAAGCAACCAGAGTACGGATGACGTCCCGGGGGATGGTGGCCCACTCGGCCTGCAAGGCTGCTGCCAGCTCGGGCAGGGTCTGGGGCTGTGGTTGTCGCTGTCGGAGGCGTCAGTCCAACTCGTCCCATAGATGCTCAATTGGGTTCAAATCCGGTGATATCGATGGCCAAGGAAGGACATTAATGTTGTTGTTCTGTAGGAAAGCCGTTGTGAGACGTGCTGTGTGAGGCCTGGCGTTGTCATGTTGGAACACTGCGTTAGCATTGGCCATAACTGGAACGATGTGTGGCCGGAGGATCTGGTCAATGTAGCCCTGTGCATTCAGGTTGCCCTGCACGTGGACCAGGTCAGTTCTGCCAGTGTGTGAGATGGCTGCCCACACCATGACACTACCCCCACCGAATCTGTCCACTTCCTGCACGCAGTTTGCCGCATAACGTTCACCACGACGCCTATACACGCGACATCTTCCATCATGACGTCGGAGCAGAAATCGGGACTCGTCACTGAACCACACCTGTCTCCATCGCAGTTGAGGCCATTGTCGATGAATCTGGCACCACTGTAGTCGGAGTCGACGGTGTTGTGGTGTTAAGATGACACCTCGAACTGGACGTCTGGCACGAATTCCTACCTCACGTAGGCGGTTCCGTACGGTCTGGTCGGATATCCTGCGCAAACCTGGTATTGTTGCGGCTGTGGAGGTGGCAATAGTCAATCGTTCCCGAAGGTGGCATACCCGGATGTAGCGGTCCTGCCCGGGGGTAGTGACCCGTGGTCGACCGGATCTAGGGAGGTCACGTGTTGATCCATGTTGCTGGTAACGGTCCCACAGTCTGGAGATGGTGCTTGGGGACACATGGAATGCCCTGGCAACGGCCGTTCTGGATTCGCCTGCGTCTAGTCGGCCGATGGCATTGTTTCTCTGCGGTTCACTGAGACGTGGCATGTCCTGGATTGTCAACTGTCGGCCAGATACAGAGGCCAGGCAAGCGAACACCCTGCACTTTTATACTGTCGGTGTTCATGTTGCACGTGCAGACAACGCACGTGCAGTGGTGACATGGTTTGCACGTGGCTGCGTTTTTGCGAATATTCACATTTTTTAACTTTATTGTACAGTAGCTGCGTTTTATCGAATGTAACCGTGGGAATGTGTTTGGGACATGCAATGACCTTATATTCACAAAGCATGAACCGGTAGGAAACATAAAATCGGAGTTATAACCCATTTGTACCCTTTTGCGTTTCTTTTTTTAAAGAGTATATATAAACCTCCACTTATAGATTTGAATTTAAATACTCCATCTTGTTTCAAGTACAATGCCTGCCGGGATTCCAGTTGTATTTTCACTTGGGTTAATTAACACCAGCACTGTTCGACAATAACATCAGCACTGTTCGACAATAACACCAGCACTGTCCCACAATAACACCAGCACTGTTCCACAATAACACCAGCACTGTTTCACAATAACATCAGCACTGTCCCACAATAACACCAGCACTGTTCCACAATAACACCAGCACTGTTCGACAATAACATCAGCACTGTTCCACAATAACACCAGCACTGTTCCACAATAACACCAGCACTGTTCGACAATAACAGCAGCACTGTTCGACAATAACACCAGCACTGTTCGACAATAACATCAGCACTGTTCCACAATAACATCAGCACTGTTCCACAATAACACCAGCACTGTCCCACAATAACACCAGCACTGTCCCACAATAACAGCAGCACTGTTCCACAATAACACCAGCACTGTTCCACAATAACACCAGCACTGTTCCACAATAACACCAGCACTGTTCCGCAATAACACCAGCACTGTTCCACAATAACACCAGCACTGTTCCGCAATAACACCAGCACTGTTCCGCAATAACATCAGCACTGTTCCACAATAACATCAGCACTGTTCCACAATAACACCAGCACTGTTCCACAATAACACCAGCACTGTTCCGCAATAACACCAGCACTGTTCCGCAATAACACCAGCACTGTTCGACAATAACATCAGCACTGTTCGACAATAACACCAGCACTGTTCGACAATAACACCAGCACTGTTCCGCAATAACATCAGCACTGTTTGACAATAACATTAGCACTGTTCCACAATTGATCATGATATGGGAGGGTTCAGGGTGGGTGGGGTGGTCGAACATTTTTATATACTACGGTAATCAGCCCCAAAATAAAATTATAGTAAAACCAAAAATATTTTATATTTGTAGAATATATGGAGATGCCTCAATATATACAAAGGGTTATACACATCTAGCTGTTGGCCTGTCCCAAAACTAAATATTTTGACAGTAAATAAATATTGTTTAAACCAAACAATTACAACACACATACCCACCAGTTATAAAAATAATTAAGGTGTCTCCCGACTCCCCTATCTAATCAGTTTTGGAACAGTCCCTTATACAAAACTATGTCTGACATCTTGTGAACATACCTGCTGTAAGAATGACTCATCCAATTTGTTTTTTATTTACAGGTAAGTAAATTAACATATCATGACCAATCCAAGATTACTTTTATATTAATACCAAAACCTGATTACCAAAAACATGACTTGTTTGTTAAAGTTTGTTTTGTTTAACGACACTACTAGAGTCGATTTATTAATTATCGAGGAAATCTTAGAGAGGAAATCCACTAAATGTTTTCCATTAGTAGCAAGGGATCTTTTATATGCACCATCCCACAGACAGGATACTACATACCACAGCCTTAGATATATACCAGTCATGTTGCACTGGCTGGAATGAAAAATAGCCCAATGGCCCACTGACGGGGATCGATCCTAGACCGACTGTGCATCAAGCGAACACTTTACCACTGGGTTAAGTCCCGCCCCTTGACTTGTTTGTAGAATTATATTTATCAGCTTGCGGTCGGTCTGGGATCGATCCCTGCTGGTGGACCCAACAGGCTATTTCTCGTTCCAGCCAGTGTACCATGACTGGTATATCAAAGGCTGTGGTATGTACTATCCTATCTCTGGGATGGTGCATATAAAAGTCCCCTTCCTACCAATGGAAAAATGTAGCAGGTTTCCTCTCTATAGTAGAGCAGGTTTCTTCTCTGACACTGTGTATAAAAATTACCAAATGTTTGACATCCAACAGCTGATGAAAGAAAGTTTGTTTTGTTTAATGACACCACTGGAGCACATTAATTAATTAATCATCGGCTATTGGATGTCAGACATTTGGTAATTCTGACTCATAGTCATCAGAGGAAACCCGCTACATTTTTCCTAATGCAGCAAGGGATCTTTTATATGCACTTTCCCACAGACAGGAAAGCACATACCACGGCCTTTGTCCAGTTGTTGTGCACTGGTTGGAACAAGAAAAAAACCAATCAGCTGAATGGATCCACCGAGGTGGTTCGATCCTGCGACACAAGCACCTCAAGTGAGCACTCAACCGACTGAGCTAAATCCCGCCTCCCCCCTCCCCAATAGCTGATGATTAATAAATCAATGTGCTCTAGTAGAGTCATTAAACAAAACAAACTTTAACTTTGTTTATCAGCTTCTTGTACCCACAAAATGTGTACTTGTATGTCCTTGAACCCAAAAAGAAAAATGTAAGTCACAAAATGTTAGTATATAATGCATGTCTAGTAAGGACTTGGTCACTGATTTCTGTGTTGATAGCACGGCAGGTTTCGAAGATCGTAAATACCGCGATCAAACCGGGATAAACAATTTATTAATTCATCTGACATTCATGCCCTCCAAGTCGCATTGTTCAAACGGCTGGTACACGTATACAGTTGGTTTTATGGTAAATCTGTCCTATTGGGGTATGAACATTGTTGGTCAAATTTACGAATCTGCTTTTCATCTTACATCTGTGTAACTACATACATGTGTATATTTACAAGTTAAAGTTTGTTTTCTTTAAGAACACCATTACAGAACATTGATTAATTAACGATCAGCTATTTGATGACAACCATTTGATGATTTTGACGTATGGTCTTGACATTCAATAGGCGATGATTAATAAATCAATGTGCTCCAGTGGTGTCATTAAATAAATACAATTTATAACTTTAAACTTATAGGACATCTCCTGCATTTTTCAGTTAGCAGCAAGGGATCTTTTATATGCACTTTTCCAGAGACAGGACAGCATATACCACAGCCTTTGATATACCATATCTGGTTGGAATGAGAGAAAAAAACAATCAGAGAATGGTCCACTGAGAAGATTTCATCCAATATTCTAAGCACCTCAAGCGAGCGCTCTATCAACTAAGCTACAATGCTTAAATACCTGCTTTCAAGGAAAAAATGTGTATAAAGTTTGTTTTGTTTAACGACACCACTAGAGCACATTTATTTATTAATCATCACCTATTGGATGTCAGACATTTCGTAATTTTTCCATAACAGGCTCAGAGAGGAAACCTGAAACATTTTTCCATTAGCAGCAAGGGATCTTTTATATGCACCATCCCAGAGACAGGATAGCACATACCACAACCTTTGATATACTAGTCGTGGTGCACTGACTTGAACAAGAAATAGCCAAATATACCCACCGACAGGGATCGATCCCAAACTGACCGCGGTTAGTGAGGAAACCCACTACATTTAGTAGCAAGGGACCATCCTAGAGACAGGATAGCCCATATGATGGCATTTGACATGCCAGTCGTGGTGCACTGGCTGGGATGAGAAAATATCCCCATGGGTCCACCGACGGGGATCGATCCTAGTTAATAATATCAGTACAAGAAGCACAAAAGTAAATACAAGCGACATAAGTTTCATGATTGTGAAGTAAAAAGGTTCTAAATTCCTCCCTAAATAAATTATACATGTACATGCAGACTTTCTAAAATAACAATGCTCGGGAAAGGTAGTCCAAACTGCTGGACTATGTCCCCAGCACAGCATGCTTGAACCTTAATTGGATACAGGCACGTCAACCACTATAAAAGTAAAATAAAAGTAAAACAATATAAAAATATTATGAATTATTCAACGTACATGAATTAACACAACAAATGATTTACAATTAGACTGGTACTTAAAACCGATTTACAAATAGACTGGTAGTTAAAACTGACCTGTCCTGGTGTTAATCTCTTTCAAAATGTATTACCGATGAATGTACAGCTGTAAAAACGTCAAAAGCTGAACCCTCTCATCTATCATTCTACAGGGAAGCTCTCTGTGCTTATTACATACACAAACATTTCTATTCAGTTTGATCTATTTCATATGAAATGAATGACGTACATTCAAATGGAATGTACATGCAAATGTATGTATATTATGTATGCATCAATCATTGGCACATAGATCAAAATGTCAAATTTTTATTTTAACTTTTTATAAAATCTGTAGCAATTAATCCACTCTATGGAAAAAAAGAGTAAAGTTTGTTTTATTTAACGATGCCACTAGAGCACATTGATTTTTTATCTTATCGTCGGCTATTGGACGTCAAACATATGGTCATTATGACACTGTTTTTTAGAGGAAACCCGCTGTCACCACAAAGGCTACTCTTTTAGGACAGGCAGCAAGTAATCCACTCTATGGAGTCGTGTATATATAGAGTTGTCTTATAAAATATGACTATGAAAAAAAAAAAAGTTTGGTTAGTTTAATGACACCACAAGAGCACAATGATTTATTAATCATCGGCTATTGGATGTTAAACATTTGGTAATTTTTATATTATGTCTTAGAGAGAAAAACCGCAACATTTTTTCATTAGTAACAAGAGATCTTGTATATGCATCATCCCACAGACAGGATAGCACATACCACGGGATATGGCTATGATTGCATTTTCACATACATGTGTATTTATTTGTTTGTTTATTATGTTTGTATGTTTGTTTGTTTTGTCTGTCTGATGGAGTCTGTCTTTCTGTCTGTCAGTCTGTCTCTATCTATCTGTCTATTTATTTATTTATTTATTTATTTATTTTATTCATATTTAGTGTTAATCACATTGTCAGTTTTAAAATTTCTAATGATCAAATGGTCTATAAAGTGGCAGACCTCGTAGTTTCAGCCCGTGAAAATGGACGTTCAGTTTGATTAATCTACAAACCTGCAACACATGTGGATAAAGTTACAATAAAGTGAAAACAAGAGTCTGCGATCTTGAAAAATAGACCAGAGCTCATCTCCATAACCACTACTTCTCAGAGGTACATGCATTGTTAGAATTATGGAAAACACATTTCACAGTATTAGAAACACTGGGATTACCAGAAACACTTGTATATGTGTGAACATGGATAATCTAAACAATAAATTGTAAGTAATGTTTGATTTAAATATAGACTTTAAAAACTAGTAACCGTCTCTTTAATTACTGGCTGCATCTAAGCTAAAACATGATTTCCCAAATTTGACACCATGCACGCCCAGACCTTTACTTTGTTAATGTGTCAAGTTCTCTCATGACATTAAACTCCCATATTAAATACACACACTAAAACAGAAACGTAATACCCTATTCCGGAACTGACTGAAGATATAGATTCATTATGTTATCAGGGGTGAATGATTCTTCACCACTATGTTACAACTGAACCACCACCTGCATGGCCTTTATGTACAGGTACAACAATGTATGTACACTGATGGAAAACAAATAAAGGATTATGACTGCAACTAAAGTTAAAGTCTGTTTTGTTTAATGACACTACTAGAGCACATTGATTTATTAATTATTTATTAATCATCGGCTATTGGATGTCAAAAAATTTGTAATTTTAACATACAGTCTTAGAGAATGAACAAAAATGAATGTTTAACAACACACCAGCACAAAAATTCACATTGGCTATTGGGTGTCAAAAAGGGTTATTGTCTTAAGAGAGGAAACCCACTACATTTTTCAATTAGTAGCAATTCAGGGGTCACACACACCATCCTACAGACTGGATAGCACATACCATGGCTTTTGATATCCATTGGGAACACATAAATAGTAATTTATAGCAAATATTGAATCCAACTAAAGTTAAAGTTTGTTTTGTTTAACAACACCACTAGAGCACATTGATTCAGTAATTATCGGCTATTGGATGTTAAACATTTGATCATTTTGACATATACATGTAGTCTTAAAGATGAAACCCACTATATTTTTTCATTAGCAGCAAGGGATGTTTTATATGCACCATCCCACAGACAGGACAGCACATACCATTTGATATACCACCCTCATGCACAGTACCAGGAAGTTAACTTTTATTGGCAGTCAATTTCAGAGGTGGCAGGATGCAGCCCAGTGGTAAAATACTCACCTGATGTGTGGTCAGTCTGGGATCGAACCCCATCAGTGGGCCCATGCATTGGGCTATTTCTCATTCCAACCAGTGTACAGTGACTGGTATATCAAAGACCATAGTAGGTGCTATCCTGTCTGTGAGGTGATGCATATAAAAGATCCCTTGTTACTAATTAATGGGAAAATGTAGTGGGTTTTCTTTCTAAGACTATATAATACGTCAAAATTATCAATGTTTGATCTCCAATTGTCGATGATTAATAAATCAATGTGCTCTAGTGGTGTCGTTAAACCAAACAAACATCAACTTTCATTTATATACATATGTTCACCAACTTTAAGAAAGAACGTTTCTTAAAAGAATGACTCAATAAAACAACGAGGTGTGTCAAAAAATATTGCCGGATATCGCTTCATAAAACATTTTGTTTTCTAAAACCTCACCGATTTTGTTTATTTAAAACATGAATAATTATAAATGTATACCTTCAATAAATACAGTTTAAATCAAAGTTAAACTACTTACCTGAAGCCATAAAACCTATGTACTATAGTATCAATATAATATGTTGACATCAGTCAGTCCTACTTGGTATAGCCACTGTGGGTAAGAGAGTCATAACAACTTGTGTGACATGCCATCAAGTCAGACATGCACCAATTCACCAAATCAGTTACGCATGATTGATTTCAACAGTCAGTGGAGGATGAAAGAGCTAATCCAATCACCAGTGGGTGTGCAGTATATGTCGGAATGCGAGAATATCCAGGCAATCACGGAGAGACGTAGATAAGAGAAGATTTTAACAATCATACGTAATTACGAGATGTAACCTAGCTGTGCTTATAGCATGGAAGAGTTTAGATGGGGCGTGGTGGACTTATACATTGGGTTTCAACAACCACACCCACCCCTCCAATAAAACAAATGTACAGCTACTGTCTAGATAGCTAACAGTCGTTAATCAAGGCTGTATATATACATGGCTGCTAATGATATGTTTACGTTTAAAAGAGAGCTTCAAAGATACAATGTATATACAGTAGAATCTCGTTGGGTTGAATTCGGAAGGGTCGAATACACTGCAACGCTTGAACCAAATACGAAGTCCCAAATTACACTTGCAAGTTGCTGACTGAATGGTTAGGTAGAACTACCCGATGGGTCGAACACTTTCTCGAACACCGACGGAGTTCAAGCCAACGGGATTAAACTGTGTGTGTGTGTATATATATATATATATATATATATATATATATATATATATATATATATATTGCATTAAATTGAAAGAGAGAGAGAGAGAGTTAGAGAGAGAGAGAGAGAGATAGAGAAAGAACAAGAAGAAGCTTGTTTGTTTAATGACACCACTGGAGCACATTGATTAATTAATCATGGGCTATTGGAGGTCAAACATTTGGTAATTCTGACTCGTAGTCATTAGAGGAAACCCGCTACATTATTTCTAATGCAGCAAGGGATCTTTTATATGCACTTTCCCACAGACAGGAAAGCACATACCACGGCCTTTGTCCAGTTGTGGTACACTGTTTGGAATGAGAAAAAACCCAATCAGCTGAATGGATCCACCAAGGTGGTTCGATCCTGCAATGCAAGCACCAAAAGCGAGCACTCAACCGACTGAGCTAAATCCCACCCTAGAGAGAGAGAAAGAGAGACAAAGAGAGACAAAGAGCGAGATACAGAGACAGAGAGAGAATATATTATATATCACCGACATGCAGATTAATTCATTCTGTAAACATGTTGCACAAAACTTCACTTTAAGTTAAATATATATGGTTCTCCTCTGACGCACAAATACAAACAGGATAGGACATACCACGTTACAGAAATCTTGCTTATACCTGTATATTATGTATTTTGTTAAATATTGTTCTGGTCATCCACGTGCTTTAACTGTGGTGGGCTCACATATATTTTATATAAAAAAAACAAAAGGTAAATAACTTTGTAAATTAGAACAGTCCCAAACTGCACATTACGTTTTGTTTAAAAGCACTGTATATCCTAGTTGTTAGGCAACGTAAAATTGTTATGGCTGTTTCAGCTGTTTCGCTATTATTCTTATATCGTTTCTTCTTCTTCTGCGTTCAGTTTATATCATTTAACAATATCTTACTTTGATCATTCTTCCTTAAAATTCATTTTATACTATTTATAAAACAGAACTGCTATGTACCTCTGAAATTATACTAGTAGTCAAAGTTAAAAAAAAAAATTGTTTGATGGCACCACTAGAGCACATTGATATCTTAATTCCTGGCTATTAATAGGATGGATATCAATCATTTGATAATTCTGATATATATATATATAGTCTCCGAGAACATGCACCTGCTACATGTTTTCAGTGACTAGTGTCAGGGACTTTAAGATCCATACAAGGGTGGCATTTAGCTCAGTGGGTTGAGCATTCACCTGAGGTGTTAACGTATGCGTGTATATGTATATATAATTTATATAATGTACTCCTTTGATGCCACCGGATGATGGCTTTGAGTGAAATAAAGGTCTGTTCTGTTCTCTTCTGTTCTGTCACAGGATCAAATCTCTTTGTTGGATCATTCAACTGAGTAGGGTTTTTTCTCATTCCAACCAGTGCAGTATAACTGGTCAAAGGCTGTGTTATGTGCAGATCCCTTGCGGCTAATGAAAAATGTAGCGGGTTTCCTCTGATGACCACGAGTCAGAATTACCAAATGTTTGACATCCAATAGCTAATGATTAATTAATCAATGTGCTCTAGTGGTGTCGTGAAACATAACAAACTTTTAAAGTTCCACACAAAGAAGAGGATGCACCTTTAATAATATAACTGAACTTCAAACTCACATATCAGAAACATCAAACAAATCAGAACCACAGACTGTCAGCTATCAGAACCTCTGAAGAAATCCAACTCAGCAGAAACAATATTTCTTCCTCCTGCCAGCCCACAAACACATGTGGGACATCAGGCTATAAACTACAGACTACATCACAGCTCCTGTTTATAACCACAAAGACCATTAGATGTAATTTTCCAATACTTATTTTTCAGAATCTGACAGCCAAATCTTCCCATGCAGTCCTAACATACATAGCCAACCATTTTCGTGAACAAAGGAAACTAAATGCATGTTGAAGCAATTACGGTAATTCAGTTTCATTGATTACACTTGGAAGAAGGTTACTCTGCCATTGTTTTCTTCATCACGGACCTGCAGGCAGGTCAATCTCAGCGGAACAAAATCTATAATTTTAATAAACCGCTATTGTGTTACGGATATTACAGCTTCCAGTTATGACATTCATCAATTTTCTGTCTGATAAGTGTTTTGTTCCGCCTTCAGTATTCATGAAGAAGTGGATATATATATATATATATATATATATATATATATATAGAGAGAGAGAGAGAGAGAGAGAGAGAGAGAGAGAGAGAGAGAGAGAGAGAGAGAGAGAGAGAGAGAGAGAGAGAGAGAGAGAGAGAGAGAGAGAAGCTGTATATATGTATGAAAATTGTATGAAAATTGTTATATAGCAAGATCATGTAGATTTATATAAGTTGCAATTTTAACTACTACATATTACATGAATTGAATTTCAAAAACATTTTACATGCAAAAAAATGCAGAATTTAATTTAATTTTTATATCATTCATTCATTCATTCATTCGTTCATTCATGTATTCATTTAGTTACTTACTTATCTTAATGTGTAAAGTAGAATTTAATAAGTTCCAAAATATGCAAATGATAACTTGTAAATTCTAAAACATTCTATATGCATAATAAGCTGAATTTAAATATTTTAAAATGCATTTATTTATTTTGAGGAAAGTAAGTAAGAAAGTACACAAAATCATTGAATATAATTATGATCTCCTACACTAAATAATTGTTTTAATTCATGTAGTTTCAAAGAATTATTCTATTTATCAAACATAAACAATTGTCATTACTTACAAAAATAACTGCTGCAGGAAGGCACAGAAAACTTTATCCAAAAAAAGATCTCCTTTATCATTGTGTTTCCACTCCTCATCTGGAACTCTCTGAGAAACAACTGGGATGTTGTAGCAGACAGAAAGAAAGTGCTTGACTATGTTTGGTCATGATCGGTTGGTTGAGCCTGACAGCACCAGGACTGTGTCTTCTGATGGCTGCCAGACCCATAACTTTCAAATTATAGTCATTTTCAAAATGTGTGGCTGATTTTCACAATTCAAAACTCCTAGTGATTGAATTCTTTAAATAAAAAAGAAGTAAAAATGACAGTTATAAGAAAAAGTTTTCTGGGATTTGTTG
This sequence comes from Gigantopelta aegis, assembly GCF_016097555.1. NCBI lineage: Eukaryota > Metazoa > Mollusca > Gastropoda > Neomphalida > Peltospiridae > Gigantopelta > Gigantopelta aegis. The sequence goes on along the minus strand of NC_054700.1, from coordinate 5,142,685 downwards.
TTGATGTTTTGTTTTGTTTTGATTGTTGTTTTTACAAAAACGTGCAATGAGAATAATTTTAAACAAACCATTAATAACTCCATCTAAAGACATGTTCAGGGAACTAAATATTTTACCTTTCCCTGACAGAATAAAATACCACATCGGCATAATGGTATATAAATCACTAAATGGCTTCTCCCCAGAATACATTACATCTCTCCTTACCCCAATATCTGAAACCTGTAATTATAACCTAAGATTCTCTAACAAAAACAAACTTCAGTTACTAAGGCCTCATACTGAATTATATAAAAAATCTTTCAGTTACTCAGGTGTTCAGATATGGAATACAATACCCCTTGATATTAGACACCAGAAGTCAGTTGCGAACTTTAAATCCAGCCTGAAACAATATCTCATGGATGTTTATTTGGCTGATTAATTTTTATTCTATATAATAATTATGTTTTGAGACTTTAGTGTCAATTTTACACAACTAACAGATGTCTGTTAAATGTAAGATTTCTCTAGTCAATATGTATGTATGCATTATTATAATAGTATAGTACTTAGTATATATGTATTTTCTTTTCCAGTATTTCAATGTATTGGTGAGGGCCAAGTGGAAGATTAGCTTGTGCTAAACCTGTCACCCTCATTAAATAAAGTTATTATTATTATTATTATTATTATTATACTAATGAATGTCAACCACATAACATACATGGACATGTACATGTCAGTCAGTCATTCAGTTAGTCAGGCAATAAGTCAGTCATTAAGTCAATAAGTCGGTTGGTCAGTCAGTAAGTTCATAAGTCAGTCAGTCAATTAGCTGACCAGTCAGTCAATAAGTCAGTCAATCAGTCAATAAGTAAATAAGTCAGTTGGTCTGTCAGTCACTTAGTAAGTTCATAAGTCAGTCAGTCAGTCAGTAAGTCAGTCAGTTGGTCAGTCAGTCAGTCAATAGCTCAGTTAGTCAATAAGTCAGTCAGTCAGTCAGTAAATCAATAAGTTAGTCAGTTAGTAAAAAAGTCAGTCAGCCAGTAAATCAATAAGTCAGATGGTTGGTCAATCAGTCAATCAGTCGGTCAGTCAGTCAGTCAATAAGTCAGTCAGTCAATAAGTCAGTCAGTCAGTCAATAAGTCAATCAGAAGTCACTCAATACATCAGTCTGTCCATCAGTCAGTCAATAAGTCAATCAGTCAGTTAGTCATTCAGTCAGTCAGTCAGTCAGTCATTTGGTTAGTCAGACTGGAGTACAGCAGGTCAGAAAGGGAGCAGGGCAATGAATTATTTTCAGAGTTAGGGGGCAGTGCTGCCCCTCCCCCAACTTGTAATGCCTACGATCATCTCCTACTGGAGCACAACAGTGTCAGAAATGGCCTATAGATGAGACAGCTAACTGCTATGGACTTCCTGCTATGTATTTTAACATGCATTAACGGGAAGCTTTCACCAGATAATTACTGAGAGTGACAGCTGGGCAGATCACATGACACACAGTCATCTACCGCAAACATCCCTACACACTTCTGTAGCAATTGCAATTAAAACAGAAGCTTTTTGACAGACAGTTTTATTTATTTTTTAAACAGATTTTGTGGAAGAACAAGTTAAACTTGGAGGAGCACAAATTAAGAAAGAGTATAATATAACTTTGATAGATAAAGAAAGATATGTTTTGTTTCAAAAGGCACTAAATGCATTTTAATTACAGTTATATATAGCATCGGACACAAGGTTAAGGACCACAGAAATTTTTAGAGTGGAAACCTACTGCTACCACTCTATATGGGCAGCAAGGGATCTTTTATATGCATCATCCCACAGACAGAATAGTATATACTATATAGGACCTTTGTTACACCAGTTGCTGGAACGAGAAACAGCCCAATGGGGGATTGATCCTAGACTGACCATGCATCAGGAGAGCACTTTTCACATTACTTTTATCTGTGTATGTAAAACAAACTTTTACATGTAGATGTGCATGAAAATAAGACTGACAGGCCTTGTAGTATCAGGTTTGTGAAATAAAAGAAAGGAATGTTTGTTTAATGATGCCTCAGCACATTTTAAACTATGACTATTTCGTGTCTAACATGGTTATTTTGACGCTTGGAAAGGAAAAGAAAGGAATGTTTGTTTAATGATGCCTCAGCACATTTTAAACTATGACTATTTGGTGTCTAATGTGGTTATTTTGACGCTTGGAAAGGAAAGGAAAGGAATGTTGGTTTAATGACATCACATCAAAAGATAGAGAAAGGAAACCCACCACTGCCACACAGGCTACTGAAAATGAAAAAGAAGCAATGGGTCTTTTTATATGCACTTTCTCACAGACAGGACAGCACATACCATGATTTTTGACATACCAGTTATGAGGCACTGGTCCGGACAGGGGAAAAACCCTGAGTCTATTAACTGATTACAGGTGATTGATACTGCGACTTCACACAGACAGGACAGCACATACCATGATTTTTGACGTACCAGTTATGAGGCACTGGTCCGGACAGGGGAAAAACTCTGAGTCTATTAACTGATTACAGGTGATTGATACTGCGACTTCACACAGACAGGACAGCACATACCATAAGTTTTGATGTACAGGTTGTGGGGAATTGGCTGGAATATGGGAAAGAAACCCACTTAGAGAATAGATTCACCGAGGAGTTCCAATCCTACGACACAAACATCTTAGGTGAGCGCTCTACCCTTTAAGCTAAAAATGGTCAAGTTAAAGTTTCTTTTGTTTAACAACACTACTAGAGCACATTGATTTATTGCTCATCATCAATTGGATGTCAAACTTTGGTAATTTTGACATATAGTCTTAGAGGAAAATCGTTACATTTTCCATTAGTAGTAAGGGCTCTTTTGTATGCACCATCCTACAGACAGGATAGCACATACCACAGCCTTCGATATACCAGTTGTGGTGCACTGGCTGGAATAAGAAATAGCCCAATGGGGTCAAAATTGGGGATTGGCCTTTGAGCCAAATGCCATCCCCTCAATAAAATATTTGATTCCTGATGACAGACAGTCTCCTTAATGTAAGAATTTCAACAAACTGTGAACTGACATGGAATGTTCTCAGTTTATCTACTGGTGAAAGCTGGGCACTGAAAGTCTTTGAAGTAATCAAACCAGTTTATCCAAGCTGCCTTACAAAGATAAAGAAACAACTGCCAGTCTGTCTACGTGTACACAGATGGCTGTACTCTATTCTTATGAATTTCATAGTTTAGTTAATGTTAATGATTGTATTTTAAATGTATAACAAGAAAATGCAGCATTTTTAAAGAATGTTTTTACATGTTTAGCAAAACCAGTGTCAATGGATTAAATGGATGGATGGATGGATGGATGGATGGATGGATAATTGGATGGATGGATGGATGGATGGATGGATAATTGGATGGATGGATGGATGGATGGATAATTGGATGTATGGATGGATAATTGGATGGATGGATGGATGGATGGATGGATAATTGGATGGATGGATGGATAATTGGATGTATGGATGGATAATTGGATGGATGGATGGATGGATAACTGGACATATAATTGGATGGATGGATGGATGGACAGACAGATGGACAGATGGATGGACGGATGGATGCATGGACAGATGGATGGATGGACAGTCGGATGGATGGACAGATGGATGAATGGATAGATACAATAATAGATTTGTGTCTGATATTCATCTAAATATGATATGATTTTATTTTTTTAAAGATATGTATGCATTTATAAACACTGAATACATTAAGAATGAATTATGTGCAAAGAGCACATATCACAAGATGGTAAATATGTCATTTCATGGACATAAACTTCATTTTAAAAGATATATCTGTAGAGTTTTGCCCTTAACTCTGCCACACCTGCAAGTTATAAATTAGTGTACAACAGCTGTCAATCACATTATACTGTTTTACTGTTAAACCTAACAGATTCAATAACCTCCAACCATATACTGCTCCAACTTCTATATTGTACATGTTAGACAGTCAACACCTAGCATTTATAGATTCCAGGAAATGTTTTATCTTTGGAGAAGACCTTACATCACAATGGCATTGAAGGGCCGTTCAAACAATTACAAACTGCACTCAGTTCATCCTGTATACAGACATAAAAAACCCCAACCCAAACAAAATGGAATGCGGCATAAATATCTGTACATATGACAAGTATATGTAAAGAGAATTATATCTGAGTTGGAGAGAACCCTGCTCTACAAACTGGTATCTGTTAGACAGTCCAGCATGTATAAACTGGTCATGTAACCTTATATGTTCTTTTAGATTCAACAAAATTAATTGAGGGCCAAAGTTAAGCAAAAATACAGCATCTTCTGATGTAAGGTGGCATGTCCTTAAATATAATGATTTAAACAACAATCTACAGAGAACAAATAGACAAGTATTGTTACAAACCAACATATATTGAATCCTAGCCAAATGTAGTTTTCATAAATATTTTTTTTTTTAAATCACTCTGTGTAATTTAAGACTTTTGCATGTTTTAACAGGTCATATTTTACTGAAAAAATATTTAAAAGTCATGATAATTTTTTTTTACTAAAATAGTATGATGCTAGCAAATGTGGTACTGTTAAGAATACCAGAAAAAAAACACCTGAAGCTAAAACATAGGCTGTTTGTTCAAACAATAGGAATTTCTTTTGGAGGGGAGGTAATGTAATATGTATATTCTATAGACAGCACAGTACATACCACAACACCAGAATTAATTCAATCTAAGTCAAACTGAGTTAAGTGCAAAGTGTGGAAGTATCTTTAAACAATTCCACCATTAAAACATGAATCTGTTTTTAATGGGACACATTTCGCTGGTCATTATCCAAAAACATCATTGACATTGACATTGACATGTACAGTCAGCAAAGTCTGAGAGAGACCAAGGCATTGTGGGTAAAATATGAACCTGACTAATCAATTCTTTGTGTTCCAATGTTACGAATATTCCATTTGTGTTTTAATATTATGTACTACAAAACTATTCCAGATACAGCTGCTTTAATAGTTTTTGAGTCGCATACACTAGTTTCAAACTAGTTTTAATCTACAAACCTGTAACACATTTGGATAAGTTACAATAGACAGGACAGGAAATGTTTTATTCAATGACACACTCAACACATTTTATTTACTGTTATATGGCATCGGACATATGGTTAAAGACTATTGAGAGAGGAAACCCGCTGTCGCCACTTCATAGGCTACTCTTTTCAATTAGCAACAAGGGATCTTTTATATGCACCATCCCACAGACGGTATAGTACATACCACAGCCTTTGATATACCAGTCGTGGTACACTGGCTGGAATAAGAAAAGTTACAACAAGAACTGTAATGTTTAATCAGGGAAATACTCTTAACAATAGACAAGAACTAGTCTCTATATCTATTACTTCTCAGACGCATGTGTGTTTTTAAAAATATGGCAAATGCATGTTGTGGTTTTAGAAATACCAGGATGACCAGCAACACTTCGGATGTATGGAACTGGATAATCTAAACAATAAAATCTAAGTAAATTCTGATTTCAGCTGTCAAAAACGGCTCTAATAGCGACAAATATGTCTTAGTGTTTAAAAATCAGGATCTGTCTCTTTAATGGACATGCACTTGTCATATTACAGTTCACCCGATCACTCGACTTGTTGATGATGTCACTGACCCTGCAATATAATGCAGGTGTTGATGGTCATTGACATCTACCAATATGATGGTCACTTGATCAACCTGGTCTCACTGGCTGAACTATAGATGACCAAGACCCAGTACTTAGAGAGGTGCAATGCACTTGATGATTTCTGACATGGTCAATGTTTTTCTTGGGGGTTTTTGTTTATTATTTATTGGGGGTTTTTCCGCCATAACGTTGTTGTGTGTTTGAAGTTCCACCTTCTAAAATACTACCGTCTATAATAACACAGTACTTGTACAGTTCTACTGTATGATTGTCAGATATGTGGTTTAAACAACCAATTTGAAATTATCACAAGCAAATAAAGGAAAATAAAAAACATAACTGTCTTGTCTCATTACATACTCTATGCCGGTGATGATGGTGGTGATGGTGGTGATGATGATGATGATGATGATGATGGTGGTGGTGGTGGTGATGATGATGATGATGATGGCGATATTGATCATGATGGTGGTGATGGTGATGATGATGCTGATGTTGACTGTGGTGGTAGTAGTGGTGATGCTGGTTTTGGTAGTGATGATGATGATGATGGTGATGATGATGATGATGATGATGATGATGATGATGATGATGCTGACTGTGGTGGTAGTAGTGGTGATGCTGGTTTTGGTAGTGATGATGATGATGATGGCGGCGGTGAAAGCGGGCTATTGATATGGTGATGATAATGATGATAATACTGGTGAATATGATGATGGTACTGGTAGTGATGGTATAGTTGGAATATATGACAATGATGATGATGATGATAATGACAACTTTAATATAATTTAGCTACATGGAAATAAATTAGCAGAACATACACACAATTCAGTATATATACATATATATAAATACCAAGACTTTTCATAAATCAGCTGTAATGGCTCCATTGAGAGGAATTGATCCTAAGACCAACAGCACCTCAGACAGGTGTTCTAATCACTGAATGACATATCCTCTTCAGCCTCGTCCTCAACAAGGTGAGAATCTTTCTCTCTCTAGCCACTGTTGTGTAATCATCAAAGAAATGATTTTGCTGTAGGTGCAACACTTATCACAGGTGAGGTAATCAAACAGGTGGACACTACCTGTGATAAATGACCGGTCTCGTCACATTGTCTGTAATGGCCTCGGTGCTGTAGTGGTCAAGCTACTGGACTTGAGGCTGATAGGTACTGGGTTCACACCCCAGTATTGGCTCCCACCCAGAGCAAGTTTAACGATTCAATGGGTAGATGTAAAGCAACTACACTGACTTCTATCTCACAAACCACTAACAACTAACCACTAACCCACTATCCTAAGATGTGTTTTGGATATAAATCCAAGAATATGTTAAAAATGAAATGAAATGAAAAAAATGTGTTTTGTTTAACGACACCACTAGAGCACATTGATTTGTTTTCCTTATTTTAACAATGCGAAGTTAACGACACTACTAGAGCACATTGATATATTAATCATCGGCTATTGGATGTCAAACATTTGGTAATTTTGTATTCTAGATTTCATATCTCTCTTCACCTAAGATGCTCCTCAGTGGACCCACTGGTTCCCCCCCCTCTCCCCCCCCCCTCCTCCCCCATCTCAACCAGATCCCCATGACGATATCAAAGGCTGTAATGTGTGTTGTCCTGTCTTTGGGAAAGTGCATATAAAAGATCCCTTGCTGCTGGGAAAATGTAGTGGGTTTCCTCTGAAGACTATGTGTCAGATTTATCAAATGTTTGACATCTAATAGTCACACATTATTTAATTAATCAGTCATTAAACAAAACTAATTTTAGTCTGTCTCCATCTGTATAGGTAGTAATAAACTAAATAACTTCCAGCTGGGTCAAAGTTCGAGGTGCACCCAACTTTTGATAGAGAAGTGAACACCACAAGTCCTGTGATTGGTGATAAATGCGAGTGTGCAAAACATGTATCCAATTTTATTTCATCTAGTACCACTGTGTCAATTAACCTTGTGCTTGAAACATATATGGGATACCTGTAAAAAAAATGTATGCAAATTTTGTGCAGAACTAGGGTAGTCACAGACGCTACCCATTATCTCTGAAATGAGCAGCTTGACCCCCAATTTTTTCTGATGCACTTTAAGGGTGAGGGGTGGTGTATTTATATCTGTGGTGTTTATGTCGATTGATATGCTGCAGGTAGGAGTTTTAGTCACATATGTTACTATTGTCATCTATGGGATTTGATTTGGTAGTATACACCCTGTATCCACTTGCTTATACATATATTCTTTTTTTAAATCTAAACATAACCTGCATGTGACATCTGCATACACTGTACTGTATAAAATGAGTTACCCGTGTATACTTGAATCACGTATTTAAATATTAGCAAACAAAATCTATAGAACGGTAGATCAGAGAACACATTTACAGAGCGTGCACTTGCATGTGTAATGTAAAAACTGATATCACTCGCATTCACTAACAGCCATTAACCAAATAGCTTTTCTCTTGTACTGCAATTCACTCTTCATTTTAAAAGAATTTGTTCTTCTCTCTACATGTATATGCACTCTGAATTCCACAAATGTTTTTTAAATCTTATCTTTGTGATATTACCTTTGCCATAAAACAAAGTTCTGCAGTAGTGTAAAACTGAAACATTGAGTACGTTTTTATTTAATGTTTTTTTTGTTGTTGTTATTTTTTTTTATTTTTTTTTTTGTTTAACAACACCACTAGAGCACATTGATTAATTAACTATCGTCTATTGGATGTCAAACATTTAGTAATTCTGTCTTAAGGTAGTATTAAACCAAATAACTTCCGGCTGGGTCAAAGTTCGAGGTGCACTGAACTTTTGATAGACAAGTAAACACCACAAGTCCTGTGATTGGTTATAAATGTGAGTGTGTTGATTGTAAAAAAAAATTAGTTTCATCTGGTCTAAAAATGTATGCAATTTTATTTTATCTAGTACCACTGTGCTTGTGCTTGAAACAAGCAGGGTTACCTGTAAAAAAAAGTACTCAAATTTTGTGCGGAACTAGGGTAGTCATAGATGTTACCCGTTATCTCAGAAATGAGCAGCTTGACCCCCAATTTTTTCTGATTCACTTTAAGGGTGAGGGGTGGTAGTATTTATATCTGTGGAGTTTATGTCGATTGATACTTTGCAGGTAGGAGTTTTAGCCACATATGTTACTATTGGCGTCTATGGGATTTGATTTGGTAGTATACACCCTAAAAAGGAAATCCACTATATTACTGTTCCATTAGTAGCAGACAGGACAGCACATACCACAGCCTTATCACAGTCTATAGTTGGTATACCCGTTGTGGATCACTGATAGGGATGGTTTTATTTGAAAAATGAAAACAAAAATTTGAATTTTTTTTTAAACAAAACAAAACAAATTAAAAAAACAAAACAAATAAAAAAGAAACAAAAAACCCAACAAGAAGAAGAACAAAAAACAACAATAAAAGCCTCTAAACTGATGCCAACTTTGAGATAGTAGAAGCCACAATTCTGTCTCATTCCCATCATTCAGCCAGTATTCGCCCAGGTCATACGTGTCTGTATCAGCAAACTAATTAACGACTCAAAACATTCCACTCATTAATGAACAGTGATGTATGGTCACATAAGATCACAAACTTTTTCTCTTGTTTTTGTTAACATAAAAATTACCCAAAAATGAATTAAAATAAAACTGTACTTGCCAATAATGAAAAAGCCCATCCTCTATGCACCGGTATTTAAGAACTGTTTATTTTCCTCACACAAATTCCATTCCTTCTTTAGTTCCGTCTCCTTTTGTGTTTCTTTAAACATTAGGTACACAAATCATGGTTCACTAAACTTAAACCACATGCAAAAATAACTAAAACTAGAGAACTGTCAACGTAATATTGTTCACCCTCCAATGGTCACACTCCTTGTGAATGTAGGTGAGAGTAGTTTTAAAGTTCAGACTTTATCAAAATATTTATGTAAAAGAAAAAAAAATCCACAGTTAACAAACAGAATTTTCTTGAGAAGGAAACACATGCATCATTCTTATTGACTGGCACAAATGAAGTGTTGACTGTCCCAACATAGAGAATCCGGTTTGTACACCCTGTTCTACCAGCAGATATACTACTTACCTGAAAACTAATTATAGCATATGTTGTATGCTAGCTACCTGAAAACTAATTATAGCATGTGTCATGTGCTACAGGCCTCAACCGACACACAGTACATGAAGAAGAACGGACAATGTACACCCAAAGCCTGATAAAACTTAAGGAAGAGACTTTTCTTTTTCTCTTTTTTCAAGTGGACAAAAGAAAGCGAAAGGCTCTTTACGGTGGATCAAAAGAAAGTGAGGTGAGAAATATCCGTTTGGGAATTCCAAGTCAATCAATGGACAATGTGGCCGGGCCTTGCCCCATTGTTGTGCTGTTTGTCCCGGTGTTTATAATGCGGATCATGCCAATCACTTGGAGCAGTTGTCTAAAGGTCAAACCCGGATTGTTCATCAATTGGTCTTACTTTTAAAGTCCCTACAAAAACAGACTTTACGTCTTCTCCAAGTCTGATAATCGGTCTCCGAGTGCTCCTTAATGTCTTACAAACACGTCTTCGTGAGCTACCCACAATTCCTACAGAAACATATGCTTAAATATATATTTATATATATGTGTGTGTGTATATATATATAATTATATATATATAATTATATATATATATATATATATATGTTTAACAACACTACTATAGAGCACTGCTAGCAGCAAGGGATCTTTAACATGCAGGGGAGTGGGTGTAGCCCAGTGGTAAAGTGCTCACCTGACGCATGGTCAATCTAGGATCGATCCCTGTTGGTGGACCCATTGAGATATTTCTCTTTCCAGCCAGTGCACCACGACTGGTATATCAGTCATGGGGTACAAAGTCATTGGTAATTGGATGTCAAACAGTTAGTAATTTTGACATAAAGTCTTAGAGAGAAAACCTGCAACATTTTCCCATTAGTATACAGCAAAGGATCTTTTATATGCACCATCCCACAGACAGGATAGCACATACCATGTCTGTTGGTATACTAGTCGTGGTGGGCTGGCTGGAACAAGAAATAGCCCAATGGGTCCGCCGACGGGGATCGATCCCAGACCAACCACGCTTCAGGTGAGTGCTTTATACTGAGCTACGTGCCACCTCTTTAAAACCTGAAATTCAGTTGTTTTCAGAATGCATGCCCCAGATCTCCAAAACAGGTTCCACAAATGTGGCCATCACAATAAAAGTCCATACACCCCCCCCCCCCCCCCATTCAAACACACTCCACAGATCCTGCCAATAACTGAGTTGTTTAGGACAGAATGCTTGAACCATAATTGGATATAAGCTAGAAATAAAGTTTAATGAAATGAAAAACAGATTCTTTTTTTTCCAATCATTAAACATTTCAGTGATGTTTAAAACTAATATTATTGTTACCACTCCTCCGTTTGCACAAAGATAAAACATTTCTACATTGCAGTTTACATGTTCTAAAAAGGTTACAATCCTGAAATTTATTTTCAAAGGTCACCAAATGTCACAAAGGAACGATTTAACTCTTGGATGAAAGCAAAGTCAAGTTAAATGTCTTTGTGATACATGTAGCCGGATTTAGTTAAAAATATTCAGTGTTCAATAGGGAAAAGATCTGGTGTTCTGTTTAATGGAGGAAACGTCAGATTAAAAAGATTAGCAAGATTAAAAATAAATTCTGCTGAACACTTAAACTGTTAAAATGCTGTGTTAGGTTGGTGTTATTTTGTAAAATAAACAGATTTTTAATGAAGATGAAGACTACTTTGACATGAGACAAGATTTGTTATACCTACTAGGGTGTTGAATGTTAAAAATTCATAAATTCAATACAAGTCTGTGATTACTGTGATTAAAACTCTCATAAGAAAAGGAAAGGAATATCTGTATAACATGCCGATACGTGCACATTTTTTAATCAGCAATTGTTAGGAAGGCAGAAATGTTTTATTTGATGCACTCAACATATATATTTTACTGCCATATGGTATAAGTCATTAATTTTATGAAACGAGTGTCAGGATTCATGTATTACCCTCGCTCGGGTAAAACAAAAATCATAAAACTCGATTCATGCAAGCTCGTATAATAATCTCTATATAATATTTGTCTTCAAGTCAATCATATCAAACAATATTACTTAGAATGCTCAAAATTCTTTCTGCTAAATATAAAACCTATATTCATTGACCATCAAAGACAAAATGTTCATGTGACCATGAATCTGAAGTGATTGTGATGAAATAGAGTTATCTCTCTTTACGACCGTGAATTTGATTCTGTGCCAGCTCATTAGTCCTAGGCTGTATTGAATCTGCCACTATAAAGACCGGTCAGGTCTATCCCTAGATCCTAAATTTCTCATTACCTATAATAAATACAGTGAATAAAATACCTAAATGTTTTAATGACACTTTAGCATGAAGAAAACATCATTCACTGGATGTCAGACAAAGGTAATGAATTAATGAATGATAAACACACACCCATCAATATATAAAGATTCTATAATTAAAATATTAAAATATAGTACCATATACTGAGCTGTGGTCAGTAATAAATACATTTTGTACAGATATACAGAGTTCAGAGAATGGCTGTTTGGGTAAATGTATTCTGACGTACATAAATTAACATAGTAAAAATTCTATCTCTACAAAACCAGAATTAAAATTAAATGTATATTTACTGAAATTCACAATGTGAGTACATATCCCACACTTGACATTTCCATTTTTTTTTTATTACTAACTATAATAATAATAATAATAACAATAATAATAATACTGTCACTTTTATAACACCAAAATAAAGCAGTGCTTTGACGTAAGGGTTAATGACTCAAAATGTTTTGTGGTCAATCTATATTGATTTTTGGCATGGTAGTTACCATGTGACTGTACTTCCTAAAAATAGCTGTCAAATAACCCTCTTGATGTTGTCCTATTTTTCACAGAATACTTTCTGACATAGAAATTGTATTGAAATGCATGCAAAAGTAAATGATGGTGTGTGACCTTAATAATTCAGAATGGTGTTTACCTTTTTTTTTGTCTTTTTTTTTTTTTGTCCATACAAATGCTTTATGATCATCTGTCAGAACTTCAGCATTGAATCTTCTCATTGTTAAAGTTAAAGTTTAACAACAACACTAGAGCACACTGATTTAATCATTGGTTACTGGATGTCAAACATTTGGTAATTCCATTCGTAGCAGTGGATATTTTATATGCACTTTCCCACAGACAGGACATCACATACAACTGCCTTTGATATACCAATCATTGTGCATGGGTTGGAATGTGAAAAAATTCAATAAGAGAATGGGTCCAATCCCATGATGTAAGCACCTCACGTGAGCGCTCTACCAACTGAGCTAGATCCCAACCCTGAATCTTCTGTTGGTGAGAAAATTGCTATTCAAGCCATATATATATATTGTATACACACACACACAGAAAGAGAGACACACAGATACACATACACACACACACACATAGACACACACACACACACAAACACACATGCAGACACGCACATGCAGACACGCACACACACATACACACGCACACACACACACAAACACGTACAGGCACCCACACACACACACCTACACACTCACACACACACGCACACACACACACAAAAACACACACAAACACGCACGCATGCACACACATGCACGCACGCACATACACACACACACAAACACGCATGCATGCACACACATGCACATACACACACCTACACACTCACTCACACACGCATGCACACACACACAGACACACACACATACACAGACACACACTCACCCACACACCTACACACTCACACATGCACGCACACACACATACACACACACACACACAGGCACACACACACACACACATACATACACACACAGACACATACACACACAGACACACACACACACACAGACACACACAGACACACGCACACATACACACACACACAGACAGACACACACACATACACACACACAGACACACACACACACAGACACAGACAAACATACACAGACACACAGACACACACACACACACACACACACACACACACACACATACATCCATATTCTCTTCAACAGGGCTGTAAAACCTGCCTGTCAACAACACAAAACCTAATTTCAATAATCAGACAAACAGAAACGGTTTTTGGTCTTGTGTCCTGCATGTTCATTTTTGGCTGCATTTGTACAAAAGGTGTTGTTCCTATTTAGTTAATCAGGAAAGCTGTAAGGAATGTCTCCAATTGACACACATACAAATTGACTGCCGACTTGTGTCGACAGACTGGTGTCGCATACGACAAACACAGTGTATGCACACATGGCCACTCAGTACCAGTACACTCATTTTCACCTGATGGAGAACAAAATCTAAATTAAATATTCTCTTGTGAAACAGGATCCCTATTATTAGTGGTGGTTAACTATTTGAGAGAAGGTTTAGACAGAAATAGTTAACTTCCTACCCTTTTTTGTTTTTGAAAATATAATAATAAATCCAATGAAATTTACTAAATGATTAAATGGAAATAATTATTTTGCCACTTAAGTTTTGGTTTGGTTTTGTCGTCTTTTGTTTTGTTTTGTATGGGGGGGGGGGGTTCTACCTTTTACTTCTTCTTTTTTTCATTCTAGACATTGTCAAGCAATTGTCAAGCTCTAGTCAAGTAAGTTTGATACGTTTTTAAACAATGAGTTGTGAGATAAATGGTGTCTAATGGACATGAATGTATTATTCTATTTCTTACATATCCTCAAAAACCAGTTTTTAAGCAAATTTAAACATCTTTTTCGACTAAAAGATATTTACAATCCTTTGCACTTGTAGCTAACCTACGCATCACAGACACATGATTGTCAGGTTAACTGTATGTCACAGTGTAATCTATTTCCACTGTGTTGTTTTTCATTGGATATATGGCATTGGTGACCTGGACATCATCTAGGAGCAGTCATTCGTATGTCTTGAAATTAACACACATACGTGTGTAAACAGGGTATGTGCATGTCATAAATAACGCATGGTGTTCTAACCAATGGGTGTGTAAGAAACATTCATTAATCTATATGGTGCTGAATAAAAATGATCACATAAGGCAGCTGTTCATCGTTTTAAAACAAACATATTCCAAAAGAGCAGAAAATTCTACCAAATTATTTATACTTCAAAAAGTGCGAAAACACAACATTTTTAAAATATAGCTTTTATAAATTTACTAAAAATTATTTTATAAAATGAAGATAAAATTTGTCAGTTGTTTTTAAGATTCACAATTGGCAAATTTGATGAGCTCACATACTGTTAATACAGTATTTCTTATCATCTCTTTTAAGAAGGGGAGGTGTTACTATAAAACAAATTAAATAAAAAAAAAAAGATAAAAAGTAGAGTTTCTAAAAGTGCAGGCATCAAAAGAAGTGGAAATTGGTTGTTTAGGTTCCCAAGAGATTAGCACAGATCAAGAAAATTGACAATGGCACATGTACATCATTCTCGGGAAAATCCTTTTAAACTAAAACTACAGCACCTAAATCTGGAACCGTTATCTGTTAGACAAGTATAACACATGGCCTACATATACCAGAACAGTGATACAAAAGTTACAGTTTTGGTTTCTTTAACAACACCATTGGAGCATATTGATTAATCAATCATCAGCTATAATATGTCAAACATTTGGTAAATCTGACACATAGTCATCAGAGGAAACCTGCTACATTTTTCCATTAGTAGCAAGGGATCTTTTATATGCACTTTCCCACAGACAGGACAGCACATACCACGGCCTTTGACCTGTTTTAGTGTACTAGTTGGAATGAGAAAAAAACCAATCAGTTGAATAGATCCACTAAGGTGGTTCGATCCTGCAATGCAAGCACCTCAAGCGAGCACTAAGCTAAATCCCGCCCCCAGTGATATGAATGACTGTCAATATGAAGAGATTTGTATAGTAATAATATTGTAAATTGTAAACTTGATAAAGGGGTCATAAGTTCGTATCCTGTATTTTGAGGTGACCAAATGCACATTTGGTTCTGCATTGTGCAGAGATACAGTCTTGATTGTGGATAACAGTTTTGTCATTCAGATTCCCTGATTATTTAAATGTCTGAAAGTTGATAATTTTGAATGGAAGGAAGGAAATATTTTATTTAATGATGCACTTAACACATTTTAATTACAGTTATATGGCATCAGACAAATGATTAAGGACGACACAGATATAGAGAGAGGAAACCTGCTGTCCCCACTTCATGGTCTACTCTTTTCGATTAGCAGCAAGGGATTTTTTATATGCACTATCCCACAGACAGGGTAGTACATACCACAGCCTTTGTTACACCAGTTGTGGAGCACTGTCTGGAACAAGAAACAGCCCAATAGGGCCACCAATGGGAATCGTTCCTAAACTAACCGTGCATCAAGCCCCCACCCCCCCCCCCCCACCCGTGGTAAAGCACTATCCTGATGCGTGGTCAGTCCAGGATCAATCCCCGTCAATGAGCCCATTGGGCTATTTCTTGTTCCAGCCGGATACCATGACTAATATGTCAAAGATCATGGTATGTGCTATCCTGTCTGCGGGATGGTGCACAAAAAAATATCCCTTGCTACTAATGGAAAATAATGTAGTGGGTTTCCTATCTAAGACTAAATATCAAAATTACCAAATGTTTGACATCCAATAGCTGATGATTGATAAAGCAATGTGTTCTAGTGGTGTCGTTAAACAAAACAAACTTTAACTTTTTTCAGTTTCTAAAGCCAGATCAATATTGTGTCCGCCCATAATCATCATTCATATTTCTTTGTAGATGTCGCATATTTGTATAGTCACTAACAACCAATGAGACAGCACGTCACACATTAATGTAGACAATACACGTCTGCGGGTAATGCCCAGTCCAGTGACACTGTAGAGGGTACACTCATTCATTCAGTGTTTAGTTTGAACTTCGTGACACAAACCTACTTCACAAACACTTGCTATTTCTTACCTTACAAAGCTGAAGAGTATAAACAAAGGTACACAATTCTTTTTTGTTTCCCCATCGTAAAAGAAAATGCTTAGCTTCCTTATGACACATGTATGTTAACTAGAACATGACTAAACATTACTCAGCCTGTTGGGTAGTGACTAAAGTATGGTTTGTTTAACGACACCACTAGAGCACATTGATTTATTAATCATCGGCTATTGGATGTCAAAGATTTGGGCAATTTTGATAAATAGTCATGAGAGGAAACCTGCTTCATTTTTTCTAATGCAGCAAGGGATCTTTTATATGCACTTTCCCACAGACAGGATAGCACATACCACCACCCATTCATTACCAGTCGTGGTGCACTGGCTGGAACGAAAAATAGCCCATAAGCCCACCAACGAGGATCGATCTCACACCGACCACACATCAAGTAAGCACTTTACCACTGGGCTACATCCCATCCCAGGTAGTGACTAAGTAAATGAGCTTCAAGACTGGTAGGTACTGGGTTCATGCCCCAATACCGGCTCCCAGAGTGAGTTTCAGTGGCTCATTGGGGAGGTGTACAGCCACTACACTGATGTCTTTTCAATAATCACCTCAGTTAGTATAAAGCTCTCCCTTGAGAAGCTTGGGTCATAGGATCAAACCCCCTCGGGGGACCCATTCTCTGATTGTTTTTCTTTTCTCATCCCTATGTGTACTCCATGACTGGTACATATATATCAAAGGCCATGGTATGTGCCCTTGCTACCAATAGAAAAATATAATGGGTTTTCTCTGGTTTTCTTGACACCCATGGTCATGGTAAGTGCTGTCCTGTCTGTGGTATGTACCAGTTCCCTTGCTGGTAATGGGAAAATGTACCAAGTTTTCTCTAAGGCTCAGAAGTGTTCTAATTGTATTGTTCAACAAAACAAATTTTTATCATTATAACCAATGAGAGTGGTATCACATGGATTTTATTAAAACTGTAGTTGTGTAGTTGCATTATACTGAATGCTACAAAACACTAAGGTAAGATTGCAGCATATATCAGAATGGTTCAAGCACACACACCATGGGCAAAATAAGTGTTTTTTATACTGGACATGGTGCTTAATACAATGGCTTGAATAACAAGAAAACATTTCACAGAATAAAATGTCTTGTCTACCATTAACTTCTCTTTTTTCTTGATGCACTGTAATAAACATCCATACGTGCAGCTATAAACCAAGTTTGATTGACCTAGGTCTTCAGTTTGTGAGAAACTGATATAAATATGAAACTTCAATGTTAAACTTTAATGTAAAATTTGACACCACTACCGCTGCCGTCACCTTTATCTAGCATGTTTGTTTCATAAAGAAGAGACAAAAAAGGGTCCAAGAACACTCCCTGTGGGCACAATGTGTGGTTTTAAACTGCAGATGATGTTTAGTGATAACATTATACAAGGATCACATTCCAGTGTTGATATATGCACAATACAGATAAATCTACAACCGCATTCCAGTAGCTGATAAAAATCAGGAGCTGTGCAATACTATACCAGGTGAGGTAAACAAACCACCCCACTACAAGCATCAGTGACCTTGGAAATTAAAGAAAGAGATATTTGTTTAAAGACGCCTCAGGGGGCAGGGTTTAGCTCAGTCGGTTGAGTGCTCGCTTGAGGTGCTTACATCGCAGGATCGAACCACCTTGGTGGATCAATTCAACTGACTGCTTTTTTTCTCATTCCAACCAGTGCACCACAACTGGTCAAAGGCCGTGGTATGTGCTTTCCTGTCTGTGGGAACGTGCATATAGAAAATCCCTTGCTGCATTAGAAAAATGTAGCGGGTTTCCTCTAATGATGACTACATGTCAGAATGACTAAATGTTTGACATCCAATAGCAGATGATTAATTAATCAATGTGCTCTAGTGGTGTCATTAAAACAAAACAAAGTTTAACTTTAAGACACCTCAGCACATGCGGTTCTAATTACATTTTGGGACATTATTATTACTTTTGGCTGTTATCACAAGTCACCATGTGTGAACGATCCTTTACAAACACGATATCACTGTGCTCCCCCCACACCCATCCCCCCCCCTCCGGAGTAACATGCTTAAGCACAACATAACATCTCATTTTACACCACCCCACTGCAGACACCCCACAGGGCAATGTATGCCAGCATAATGTGGGGTGTTATGTTACACAGTAATATATTTTATGGGTCACAGATTACCAGTGAGTGTAGTTCCTCCCAATGTTTTTGTGTCCCATTAAATTATGTAAAGATAGCTCAGAAATTTCTCCCTATACAAAATGAGTGTGTATGGAAGTTGAGTTATTTCCAATATGCGCAGTAAATATGAAATGTTTGTCCATGTTAGTAAGGCTTTGCTTTTGTATGACAAAATAGTATGTATATATAGGTTGCATAGTACCAAAGAAGAGAGTTCCGTGTCAAAGTTCGACGTGCCCCGTCAAATATTTATGGAGTAAAAGCAGCTGTGGGTGTGATTGGTAGTAATATGTGACACTGATTATTTGTGCAAATACTATTATCCATTGACAATAAATAAATACACTTTTATTTGTTATACAGTTGTTATGCAGTATATACCAGAGGTTAAAACTAATGCGGGGGTACCCCCAAAAATGGAACTGCAATTTTCAGCAAAAAAGATGGTTGCTATTAAAAATATTAATTAAATCTCTTAAATGATACATGACCCACACTTTCTATTGCTGTACTTCCTGGGTGTGTTGAAACACTGCTTATATCAATTTTATTAGTAAACGTATGTATGTATGTATATATGTATGTATGTAAACTTTAATACAATTTAAAAAAAAAGAAGTTTGATTGTGTGCAACTATCATTAAACCAAGTTTTATTGACATAGGACTTACAGTTTGCCACCACCATCAGAAATGTAATACAGTGTAATAAACCGGAATCCTGTCAAAATCAGCCAAGTTTCACATCCCAAATTTTCTAAATGCTGAAATGTGACCCTATAAACACCAAATCCTGTCTAAGCCAGATACATATTAAGTTCCTGGAGTAAACCAGTTTAGACAGGCTTCACTGTACCTATATATCGCCTTTTTATTTTGTAAAGGAGGGACAATAATATTGTGGGTGGAATAGCAGTCACGCAAACAACTGTCTAACATCAGCAGTGGGGGGAGGGGGAGGGGGGAGGGGGAGGGGGCAGGACGTAGCCCAGTGGTAAAGCACTTGCCTGATGTGCCGTCAGTCTGGGATCAGTCACCGTCAGTGGGTTCATTAGGCTATTTCTCGTTCCAGCCAGTGCTCTACAACTGGTGTATCAAAGGCCATGGTATGTGCTATCCTGTCTATGTGATGGTGCATATAAAGGATCCAGTGCAACTAATTGAAAAATGTAGCGGGTTTCCTCTCTAAGTCTCTATGTCAAAATCATCAAATGTATGACATCCAATAGCTGATGATTAATAAATCAATGTGCTCTAGTGGTGTTGTTTAACAAAAATCAGCAGAGATACACCACTTGTGACCTTCAATCACACCTAACAAAATTTACTAATTTTATAAACATTGGTATTATAATGTTATTATATTTTATTTGGCCAGTATTTTTTAATTTTTAGGTTTACGAACAAGAACTTTTGTGCACAAAGGTAGGAGGAAGGAAAAAAAAAAAAAAAACCTGTTTGGGGTATATCAGTAGGGGTGATTTTTTTCTTTCTCACTGTTACCTTACGAAATGCGCCACAATAAACTAGAATGGTAACTTTTTTTTTCTTTAGAGCTATTTGTGGAAGTCGGCGGCAAAACAATTAAAAATAAAAGTGAAAAATATGACTTTTAATTTTTTTTTATTTGAGCAAAATTTATGTCGGCGGGTTCGTAAACCGAATAATAAAAAAATACTGGCCTTATTTACACTTGTAAAAACCTGACTAATCAACAAAATTAAAATGAACACGATTCATGATAAATAGACTCAGCAATTGTAGAATAGTTGCACCAGATATTATTAGACAGAATTTTGCAAAATGGACGGATGGGCATATGGATGGATAGATGGATGGATGGACGGACGGACAGACGGGCAGATAGATGGATGGATGGACGGACGTACGGATGGGCAGATGGATGGATGAATGGATGGATGGATGGATGGATGGATGGATGGATGAATGGATGGATGGGCAGATGGATGGATGGATGGACGGATGGACGAACAGATGGATGGATGGATGGATGGATGGATGGATGGATGAACAGATAAAAGCTTGGACTAAGAGACATACTCATATGATATAAAGATGAAGCAATATTAAAAATCATAACTAAAAAAAAAAAAAAATGCACCACCATAAATATTTTAACTTTCAGTAATACAAACTATATCACACATACATAAAGAAATGGTTTTGGATATTTCACACACACACACAGTGTAATACAGCTGATATTGCACATCTCCAAGATTTGTCTACAACCACCAACACTGCCATGACACAAGTATTGAAAAATCACCCAATAACTCAAAACAGCTTACTGCCAGCCAGTCGGCCCGTTCCAGAAGACAAAGCTTGGTAAATATCTGCGGAATGCTTAATCCAACTTGAGATCTCCAAAGAGAATTAGCTGAGCAAGCTCCACCAACTTTCTGTCAATACCTAATTGAACACTCACGCCTCCATCACAGCCAATATGACTCTTCACAAAGAACTTATTAAACAGGTTGACTTTATTGTATATGAGAATATGGTTTCAGTCTTAAACAGGTAGCATAACTTTAGTTTTAAGAAGTGTTGACAGTAGGTGTAACTTGACCTTCTGGGGTTTTTTAAGAGCCAACATTTTTACAAATATAATATGATTTTTCACAAAGATATAATTAATTAATTATATCATTTATACATATATATCCAATTAAGGTTCAAGCACATTGTCCTGGGCAAACACCCAAGCTAGATCTGGCTGTCTGTCCAGGACAATGAGTTAGTGGTTAGTTGGTTAGTGGTTAATGAAAGATAAGGCAATGTAGTGAGTGGTTTTATGCCTACCATTCTCGTATATTGACTGGTATATCAAAGGTCATGGTATGTGCTATCCTGTCTCAGGGAATGTGCATATAATAGATCCCTTGCTGCATTAGAGAAAATGTCGCAGGTTTCCTCTGTTGACTATATGTCAAAATTACCAAATGTATACACATCCAATAACCAATGATTAATAAATCAATGTGTTCTAGTGGTGTCATTAAACAAACCAAACTTCTTCTTATGCCTACCCATTGAGTCGTTAAACTCGCTCTGGGTATGAGCCAGTGTCTGGATGAGAACCCAGTACCTACCAGCTTTATGTCCGATAGCTTAACCACTACATTATCGAGGCGGGTATGAAGTTATTTACTGGCCTCAGTGGCATCGTGGTTAAGCCACTGAACTACAGGCCGGTAGGTACAGGGTTCGCAGCCCTGTATCAGCTCCCACCCAGAACGAGTTCTTAAGGGCTCAGTGGGTAGGTGTAAGGCTACTACACCCTCTTCTCTCTCACTAACCACTAACCAACTAACAACTAACCCACTGTCCTGGACAGACAGTCCAGATAGCTGAGGTGTGTGCCCAGGACAGTGTGCTTGAACCTAAATTGGATATAAGCATGGAAAATAAGTTAAAATGAATGAATGAAGTTATCAAAAGGCTGACTAAAATAAGTAGCATGTGTTTTGTAAAACTACATGTATGTTTTGCTTACAGTTAACACTGACTTCGTCATACACATGTAGCATGACTTTTGTTTAAAAAACCGGCCTCGGTGGCGTCGTGGCAGGCCATCGGTCTACAGGCTGGTAGGTACTGGGTTCGGATCCCAGTCGAGGCATGGGATTTTTAATCCAGATACAGACTCCAAACCCTGAGTAAGTGCTCCACAAGGCTCAATGGGTAGGTGTAAACCACTTGCACCGACCAGTGATCCATAACTGGTTCAACAAAGGCCATGGTTTGTGCTATCCTGCCTGTGGGAAGCGCAAATAAAAGATCCCTTGCTGCTAATCGGAAGAGTAGCCCATGTAGTGGCAACAGCGGGTTTCCTCTCAAAATCTGTGTGGTCCTTAACCACATGTCTGATGCCATATAACCGTAAATAAAATGTGTTGAGTGCATCGTTAAATAAAACATTTCTTTCTTTCTTTTTTTCTTTGTTTAAAAACTATTTCCACTGTGATCCCTGTTACAATCAGATCACATAGACAAACACGTTTCCCTTCTCTAACTTTCCTCACAGGTGATACAAATAAAAAAATCAAATCCAATAAACCCACAAATAATGTCAAATAAATCTCAGTTATACTTTCCCATAAAATATGATATTGACCTGTTGCTTGTATTTAAAAGACAATATCACGTTTGTGATAGTTTGTGGTAGCTTCCGGTGTTGGCAGCCATGTTTAAGCCACCCATTTCATCTGTCAAAACATCAATAGATTAGTGACGGCTGGGTTACAGTCTTTTGTTGGAGGCAAAGAATACATTGGCAGTGCCAAAGTGGAAAACATGCCTGACCTGTCCCCGTGTGAATAAACACATGTAAACAACATAAAGAAAACATCGTCATATAAACATTCCTGGCATTGTGAAAATATACAGTTTTCTAGTCACTTTCTTGTTGCCATAGAAGTAAAAAAAACTTCTTTTTTTTTTTCTTTTTTCTTTCTTTTTTTTGGAGTTGTTGTTTTGAGATCTGAATGACAAAATTGTTATCCACAATCAAGACCATATCTCTGTACAGTACAGCAGATTTCATGAATCTCTATCTGGTGCCTCGTCTGTAGGAGGACAGCCACTGCCCAGGATTAAGATTATTGAAGGCAGTTTTAAAGTTAGGATGGTTGGAGTTTTTATTATGTCAAACCTGAATGCTGAGTGCAATGGAAGAAGGAAAGGAATGTTTTATTTAACGACGCACTCAACACATTTTTATTTATGGTTATATGGCATCGGACATATGGTTAAAGGAAGGGACAATTAAGGCATTTGGCCTGGTATGCATATTCAACGATATATAATGCACATTATTGCTTAATATCAACACGTATAATTGTATAGTTAATTAATAAAATGGTTAAATGTGACGGCTAATATATATAACAAGTGCAGCCATTTTGTATCATCCCAGTGAAGACGCCCTCTGGTGAGCTGGTGGTTATGTAATACTTAACACGTAACGTCAGGAATGAGCCTTAGAACTAGAGAAACACAATCTACCTGGTTTTTGCGGGATGATAAATAGTCATACATTGCAATGTTCTGTAATAATACACATCCCAGTAAGCCAGCAATAAGTATATCCAGCACTATATATATTATTTTTCAATACAAAATAAAATACCATTGTCAAAGTGGCTACTCAACAAGCTGAAACAATTAGAAATGTGTTTTCTTAGTTAATTGGTCTATGCTATTAGTTGCTTCTACCTGTGATTCCTGATTGGCAGATGTGTATTTGATTGGTAACCAGACGAGCCAATTAATTGACACTGTTTAGACACAAAAATACATACCGGTATTGTGGAATATTACCTATCGCCCCTAAAATTGTAATGGACATGGTTTATTACTTTAAATAGTTCTGTAAAACTATTGATTAAGTAGACTTTTCCATCTAAAACCAAAGAACTGACCAATTACGTAGTCCCAAAGAAAACAAAATTATCACTTGGGTATCGTGTGTTGTCGTTTTTTTCTCCAACGTAGCATATCAATAGGCCTAATAGTGTACATTTTTCCTTTGGATTATTAAACAGAGAAAAATACTATAACACCATTTTGTTCCATTAATGCAACTT
Source organism: Gigantopelta aegis (assembly GCF_016097555.1). Taxonomy (NCBI): domain Eukaryota; kingdom Metazoa; phylum Mollusca; class Gastropoda; order Neomphalida; family Peltospiridae; genus Gigantopelta; species Gigantopelta aegis. The sequence goes on along the minus strand of NC_054700.1, from coordinate 5,118,066 downwards.
GAAATATATTTAGTTAAATAGTTTATTATATTATTACGTCATTTATGCTGTTTTACAAGTCAGGTTGATCAAAGAAAAGTGCCTTGTTGAAAATTACTGCTTTTGTTTACTCTGTACATACAGGAGATGGTCAGGAGCTGACGTCACTTCGCCCCAAGCTATTCCACCGGACGTCACAAAAACGAAACAAAATGGCTGGCCCCAAATAGCAGGAACAATCATGGTTTTTTATTAACTCTAAAATTACGCGTTTTTCATTTGCTAAAGTGTCAGTATGTGCTGGTGGTCAGGGTATGCATCTTTCCAATACATAAGGCTCTTGTTTGAGTTGACCCTACCTTTAAGGGGGAGGAAACCCACTGTCGCCACTTCATGGGCTACTCTTTTCGATCTTTTATATTTTCTATTCCACAGACAAGATAGTACACACCATGGCCTTTGTTACACCAGTTGTGGAGCACTGGCTGGAATGAGAAATAGCCCTATGGGTCCACCAATGGGGAGTGCAATGGAAGACCAATTTTTAAGTGATAAAAGATTATGTGAAATCAACAGCTCACTTGGAAATTGCCTCATATTATTATGTATATATAAAAATGTGGAATTTGTTTTTAAAGGTTGGGTGGCATATGTTGTGGTTATGAAAGAAAGAAATTGTATTTACGGTTATATGGTGTCAGACATATTGTTCAGGACCACATAGATATTGAGAGAGGAAACCCGCTGTCACCACTTCATGGGTTACTCTTTTCGATTAGCAGCAAGGGTTTTTTATATGCACCATCCCACAGACAGGGTAGTATGTTGTGGCTATGATGCCTTTTCTGTTAACAGCGCCACAAACAAATTCTGCCTACATGTACATCCTGTCTTAAACAGTACCCTCCAACTGGAATATCAATGGCTGTAGTACAGGTATTACTGTATATTAATAAATAGTAATTATCTTAAATACTTTATGCCATTGGAGATTATGTTATTATGTTTTATATATGATTATGAATATTGAATATTGTCTGATGTCCATGTTGCTTAGGAGAGCACTTATATAGGCTCTGCCTGTTGTGCAATCTTTTTGACTTCAATAAAATATCTCAAAAAAAAAAAAAAAAAAAAAAAAAAAAGAAGGTATGTGCTGTTTTATCGGTGGGAAAGTGCATATAAAAGATCCATTACAGCTGATGAAAAAATATATAGTGGCTTTTCTCTGAAGATTATATGTAAAAATTACCACATGTTTGACATCCATTAGCTGATGATTACTTAATAAATGTGTTTTAGTGGTGTCATGCATTCACTAAAACAAACTTTACTCTACTTTTTATTGCATTCGACTGGTATATCAAAGGTCATGTTTTTCTGTCTGTGGGAAAGTGCATATAAAAGATCCCTCACTGCTAATAGAAAAATATATGGTGGGTTTTCTCTAAAGACTACTAAACTGTATCACCACTGGCATAGGAAGCGGAAGGGGGGGGGGGGGCCGGGGGCACTGTTCAGATATTTTGCTTTATATTTGCTTTATAATAGTGTAAAAGTGTGTAAATAAAAAAAGTGTGCCCCCCCCCCCCCCCCCCCCACTTTTTGGCACCTTTCTACGCCATTGATCACATCCAAAAGTTAACAAATAATTAATCAATGTGCTCTGGTAGTGTTGTTAAACAAAACCAACTTCACTTTCTGAAAACACACAGATTCTGAAAACACACAGATTCTGAAAACACTGAAAACACACAGATTCTGAAAACACACAGATTCTAAAAACACACACAGATTCTGAAAACACACAGATTCTAAAAACACACACAGATTCTGAAAACACACAGATTCTAAAAACAAGGTCGTGGGGTTATCAGACTTGACTTTTCCACTGTGACCAAACTGTTGGCATGTTTGTACAGCGTCCACTGCCAAATGTCTGTGATACACTTGTTAATGAAGGATGGCTCGGTTTGGCTGAGATTCAGGTTGTTTTCCTTCTAACATCAATTACCACCAGACAACCACTGCCAAACAAAGCCTGGCAGCCTACATCTCCAGTTTGTCTTACCTGGCTAACATACATTTAATTTAAAGTCTGGAGAAAAATAACAATACATCGGTTGCTAGGTATTTTAATTACTGAAGTTAAAAACATATTTTTTAATAATTTAAGTATATTGATTTGTCGTCCAACCTATTTTGTGAAATTATTATTTTGTTATGATTACACAGTGAACTCTTGATGTTTAGCTGAAACATTAATTCATTTATTTGTTTACTCACTCACTCACTCACTCACTCACTCAGTCACTCACTCAAACCCACATAACCACTCATCCACCCACCCACCCAAACCCACCCACCCACTCACTCACCCACTCACTCAAACCCACATAACCACTCATCCACCCACCCACCCAAACCCACCCACCCACTCACTCACCCACTCACTCAAACCCACATAACCACTCATCCACCCACCCACCCACCCAAACCCACCCACCCACTCACTCACTCACTCACTCACTCACTCACCCACTCACCCACTCACTCACTCACTCACTCACTCACCCACCCACCCACTCACTCACCCACTCACCCACTCACTCACCCACTCACCCACTCACCCACTCACTCACCCACCCACCCACCCACCCACCCACCCACTCACCCACCCACCCACTCACTCACCCACCCACCCACCCACCCACTCACTCACTCACTCACTCACTCACTCACTCACCCACTCACTCATTCACTCATTCATTTATGTATTCACCCCCAAAATCTCACTCATACCCACCGACCAGCCACCCACCTGCCCATTCATCCATCCATCCACCGACCCAGTACCAGTTCAACCCAAAACCCACCCATTGATGTTTAGCTGAAACATTAATTCATTTATTTGTTTACTCACTCACTCACTCACTCACTCACTCACTCACTCAAACCCACATAACCACTCATCCACCCACCCACCCAAACCCACCCACCCACTCACCCACCCACCCACCCACTCACTCACCCACCCACCCACCCACCCACCCACTCACTCACTCACTCACTCACTCACTCACTCACCCACCCACTCACTCATTCACTCATTCAATTATTCATTTATGTATTCACCCCCAAAATCTCACTCATACCCACCGACCAGCCACCCACCTGCCCATTCATCCATCCATCCACCGACCCAGTACCAGTTCAACCCAAAACCCACCCATTTACGCATCCATCCATCCATCCATCCATTTATTCATTTCCTCATTCACTCACTCACTCACGCATATACATTCAGCCAATCATCCAACCACCCACCATTCATACTCCCTCCATCCTTCACTAACTCACTAACTCACTCACTCACAGAGTGCAAAGAACTCAATCATACAGGAATGCACACAAACTATTCATCCCAATTTCAGATTTTTATATACCTAATTTCCACATAATTATATTCACATTATGTTTGTGTAATATATTCAATATAATATACACACCTGTAGACCTGGGAATCGTGTGAACCTTTACGTTCTATTAATAGTCCGACACGAAGCCACTGTTGATAGTTTAACATAATTATGTTCTTCTAGACATGTGGGAGGATTAGGTGGTCATATTTATACCTGCTGTAATGAATATCACATATATTCACATGGCACTGTTATGGCCCATTCATGATCTGAATACACAAGTCACCGTTAATAGGTGAAACATTATAACTGCGGTGGTCTATAGTTGTGAAAATAAAATGTGGACATACATCATTATATATACATCTAATTAATTCTGACACATAGTCTTTGAACAGAGGAATCTGGCAACGTTTTTCCATAACTAGCAAGGGATCTTTTTATGCACTTTCAAACAGACAGGACAGCACATACCATGGCCTTTGTTATACCCACTGTGACAACCGGTTTCTTTGTGTTATATTCTATATATCCTGGTATCATCTGACAGACTGTTTCCAGTGGCTGAAGAAACTGAAGGAAGATCTCAACATAGATATGACTGATTGATATATCCTGGTTCTTTAAGGTGTAAACATCTACCATGTTTTTGTTACCTATCACAGAACACTAAGGCTTAAAATATATGTGGGTGGATTCATTATCTAGAATTACACCTATAGTGTCACACTGCTCAAACGTAAATAAAAAAAATTAAAAAATAAAAGAAAGAAAGAAAGAAAGGTTTTATTTAATAATGCTCTCAAAGCATTAATTATGATTATATGGAGTCAGACATATGGTTAAGGACCACAGACATAATTAGAGACGAAACCTGCTGATATCACTCCATGGGCTGCTTTTTTAATGAGCAGCAAGGGATCTTTTATATACATCATCCCACACACAGGATAGTATACATACCACAGCGTTTGATACTCCAGTTGTGGAGCACTGGCTGGAACAAAACTTAACAAGAACCAACACGAGGTACACTTTATGACAGTTTTGAATTGTGGGCAAAATATTCACCCAGTCCCCGACTTCATTCATTCATTTATAAGCCTCATCAAAAAAATCTCTCTTTACATTGATGAAGAAGTGTGGGGGGTGGGGGGGGGGGGGGCAGATATCTTTCCTTTATAGAGGCTAGAGTCCATAGCTAGTGTCACATTGCTTTAAAAATAAAAACGGTGAAAATAATATCTACAATGTTCACAGATCTAGAGGCTAATGAATCTGTACATGTAGATGGTTTTATCTTCTGTGACCCATGGCTGTGACCAAAAAAACAACAAATAACCCACATGAACATAACACTTACAGACTTTAGAAATGATTACACCTTTGCATTATCAACCTGCTAATAATTACAATGTGTTAAAACCTTACCTGTGTAGGTATGTACGTATGTCTGTATGCAGCCTACAGGAGGTATTCCATGAAAAAACCTGCTCCACACAAGGAAACAATCCCTTACACAACTTGTCGTAATGGCAACAGGTTTACGACGGTGTTTATGACGATCGTGTTTTTGCTGCAGCGTGTCAAGCTCCCAATGGAAGATAACCCAGGTAGAAACACAGCTACATGTACCTACAAGTGTGTGAATCAAAGCAAACACCCAGCAAATACCGTTCACTACTTGTGCACTGGTAACGTGCTGTAATTAAGCCTTGACAAGGACTGACAAGCCAGGATCCATTGGGTGTGATTATGAATGGGCCGAGGAGGTCTGTATATACCCCCAGCCAGTTTCTGTGACCACAGCGTTAATGACCCAGAGGTGTGAATCCTGTAGGAGCCATGGTTTGCATAACTTAACGCTGTTGGAGATTACACACACAGAGAGGTAGGGTCATTCTAGTGTTTTGTTTCCTGGTTGAAGTCACATCTACATCCAACTGTGGAGAAATCCACCCTGAACTGACTACTCACTCTTGTAGAGTTAGCTTCAGCGGTGTAGTGGTTAAGTTATCGGATTTAAGGCTGGTAGGTAATGGGTTCACATCTTAGTACCGGCTTCCACCTAGAGCAAGTTTAACAACTCAATGGATAATGTGTAAAGCCACAATACCGACCTCTCTCTCTGACTAACCAGGGGTGGGATGTGTAGCCTAGTGGTATAGTTCTCCAAGATCAATCCCCATCTGTGGGTCCATTGGCATTCGGCTATTTCTCGTTCCAGCCAGCGCATCATGACTGGTAAACCAAAGGCTGTGGTATGTGCTATCCTGTCTGGGGTACCCTTTTTAGGAGCAGGTCCATGTGCCAATTTTGTCTTTGGTCTCCTCTCTATAAATATATCTTGGGAATGCCTTGTCTTGAATACCCACGTAGAATTATTTGGATAGTTTCGTGGAAAGATTAGCGATATCAAGTGGACATTACAAACCACATAGTGCTAGGGTCTGGGATTCGAACTTCAGACAATCAGGACTGTAGCTGAGCACTGTATCCACTCGGCCATGCAGTGGAGCAACAAGTGAGACTGTATTTTAATACTTATAAATTTCATAGGGTGTATTTTGATGGAATGAACCGAGTGTCTATGGAATAAAACGAACCTTTAGTCCCATAATGCCTCATTGTGTCTTCTGTGCTATATTTCCACCAAAAACACCAACAAAAGCACCCTTGTGGAGGACTTTTTACACAGAATAGTCAAAATGCCTAATTTTTCAAAGGCAAAACATAGTGATACTGGATTACGAAATATAAACATTATAAACTTGCATGTTGTAAAACTTGAACATTTTGGAATAAACTATTTTCTACCCACCCATTTCCAAATTCACTCATATATGAAAAGAACAACATCATGTGGATTTCTTTAAATGTCCAAATCATACATATTAATTTTGTAAAAAAAAGTAATTTTAAAAACTCCAAAACAATATTGCCTAAAACACACTGAACTAATAACAGCAATATCAGACACAAGAACAATCTCCTTTTAACCCAGCGTCACGTAAAAAAACCTTCTGAAGACAAATTTGCATGCAAGGACGCCGAAGTGTGTTTTTAGCAGGTAAATGCCAAAGTTAGCAAGAGAACCCCACTATTTACAGACAAGACGCAAACAAAACGCTACAATTATTGAAGGCTGGTAATCCACAAGTGTAAAAGACTGACATCATCAATTTTGACCAATATTTCTGATGTGTGGGTGTCTGTTTATGATAAATGATCATAGCATATACAGTGAAACCTGTCAAGACCGGACCCTACGTAAACCGGAATTCCCTCAAGACAGGACCCTCTATAAACCAGAATTCCCTCAAAACCAGATGTTTTACAGAGTCCCTTTAGAAAAATCAGGACATAACTTAACCTCTCTAACCAGATCCCTTTTAATACCGGACATTTGTCTTGGTACCAAGGGTGTCCGGTTTAGAGGGGTTTCACTGTATATACTTTTACTGAAAGAATTACAGAATCTGAATGCATTTAAAATATATGTGAATATACACATGTACATTTTTATATATGGTTATATGGTGTACGACATATAGTTAGTTAAAGTATGTTTTGTTTAACGACACCACTAGAGCACCTTAATTAATTACTATTGGCTACTGGACATATATAGTGTGGTACCACTCAAATAATGAGAGGAAATTAGTTGCCACCATGTCATGGAATATATATACTCCTTTCAGTTAGGTCAGATCATAGGATTTAATGTGCACATACAAAGGAAGCTGTTGTAGCACACGCCTGTCATGGGCACATGTGTGGACTTGCACTGGTTCCTTTGTCCAGGACAGGAAAGTAGTGAGGGGGTGGGTGGGAGAGGGGACCAGAGTTGGTAGTTGGCGGGATGTTTTCAGTTAGAAACACTGGGGTCTTTTATATGCACTATCCCACAGAAAGGAGAATACATACCACAGTCTTTGTTACACCAGTTGTGAAATAAGAAATAGCCAAATGGGCCCTCCAATGGGGATTGATCCTAGATCATTAACACATCAGGGGATCTCTTTACTACTGGACTAATTCTGGCCCCTTAGAATTTAAAATGGTGAGCAGGAAACAATTGAAGTTGGTGTGTAATCGTAAAATTGTCTCTGACAAAAAAGAAGAAGAAAAAGCATGAATTACATTTTCAGAATGGTGGTGGTGGTGTTTAGCGCCATGATGGTACGTGCTCAGTGGTACATCAGCTCACAGAATCGATGAACTTACAATTCAGATTCATTGATTTTTGTCGCATTCCAACCATGGTTCTTCATCTGCTAGCTGAAGGTCTTACTAAGTGCAAGTGTTCTTCAGTTGGTGAGAGAGTACATATAAAAGACTATCTGATGTACAAGAAAAAGACTTGGTTATGTGGCAGCAGTGAATTTCTTTTATCATAACCCACATCTCATGTGTGACAATCACAGATTAGAGGTGGGATGGATCTCAGTGGTAAAACACTTGTCTGATGGGTCATTAATCCTGGATCAATCCCCATGGGAGGATGGGATGGATCTCAGTGGTAAAACACTTGTCTGATGGGTCATTAATCCTGGATCGATCCCCATGAGAGGTGGGACGTACCTCAGTGGTAAAATGCTCACCTGATGCTCAGTCAGTCTAGAATTGAACCCCGTTGGGCTATTTGCCATTCCAGCCAGTGCACCACAAGGGTGATCAATTCTACAACCCATCACACATCAGGTGAGAGGCGGGATATAGCTAAGTGGAAAGTGCTTGTCAGTCTAGGATCAATCCCCGTCGGTGGGCCCATTGGGCTATTTATCGTTCCAGCCACTGCACCACGACTGGTATATCAAAGGCCGTGGTATGTGCTATCCTGTCTGTGGGATGTTACATATAAAAGAACCCTTGCTACTAATGGAAATATATAGCGGGTCTTCTCTCTAAGGCTAAATGTCAAAATCATCAAATGTTTGATATCCAATAACTGATGATTAGTAAATCAAGGAGCTCTAGTGATGTCGTTAAAAAAACAAACAAACTTTAACTCTCCCACTAACCTACATCACATTCCTTCATTCAAATACCAAACCAGGATGTTTGAGTACTTATCACAAGAGGTCACTGGGTGATTTATACTGTCTTTGGGGTCAGTGGGGTTGATAAGGTATTCTTAAGACAACAAATGGGTACTTGACATCAATTCAGAAAAATGACTATTAAAAAAGGTATCATAATTAAGTTTAAACAGGTGTGGCTATAAATATAAATAATTTATTAACTAAGATAAAAGGCTTGTCTCTGCTTTATTGGATGGAAAGATGTTTTCAATTGTAAATTGCATTCTGGGTCATTTTATATTAACCTTTCTATTTGAAGTAGAAGAAAGGAAATGTTTTATTTAACGACGCACTCAACACATTTTATTTATGGTTATATGGCATCAGACATAAGGTTAAGGACCACACAGATATTGAGAGGAAACCTGCTGTCGTCACTTCATGAGCTACTCTTTTTGATTAGCAGCAATTATCTTTTATATGCACTATCCCACAGACAGGATAGTATATACCACAGCCTTTGTTACACCAGTTGTGGAGCACTGGCTGGAACAAGAAATAGCCCAATAGGTCCACCGACGGGGATCGATCCCAGACCGGGTAGAGCCTTTGCCTGAGGTGAGATGGGTTTGACACACACAGTCTATGGTCCTTGCACTCAGGTTTTGCCCCATCCCCACGAGTGCCCCACAGTTGGTATATAAGGATGTGATATGTACTGTCCCGTGTTTAGGGGCATTTGTTGTTTATTTGGAAATCCTCAAAAGAGTGTTTACAAATCAGATTTCCTAAAGAGACTTTCAAATCAGATACATATTCCATTAACAAGGGGAGACTACCCACAGTTGAATGCATTTTCAGACTCATTCTGTTGAGACTGTAACATTTGATTGATTTTTATATCAAACACACAAAATAACTGCACTTATGAAAAATTATGTAAAATGGATAAACATTTTGAAAAAACAAAATCTGCTTCTACTGGCAGGACTTGAACCAATAACACTAGAGCTGTTTAGCAACCAAGTGTTCCACCATTTTGGTTAAACACGAAGCATAAGAATGAAAAATTCATGACCTATGTGTTTAACAGATGGTATTGATCACATGCATGAATCATTATTCAGCAGGGGTCGAAATTGGCTGACATTCCTGCTGGTCATTCGGTCCAGGAACCTACAAATTTTGATGGACCGAATCAAAACCTACTAGACCAAACAAGTTCATAAAGTATAAATGCAAAAATAATTGTCAGTCTTGTTGGAATGGCAGGTAAAAATATTTCCTGATTTGTAGTGATACTGACTAATAAAAACTAGTCGGAACTGAAGTATTTTGACCACTATTCATCGGGGATGGGACATAGAGCGCTTGCTTGATGCACGGTCAGTCTGGGATCAATCCCCGTTGGTGAGCCCATTGGGCTATTTCTTGTTACAGCCAGTGTACCATGACTGGTATATCAAAGGCCGTGGTATGTGCTATCCTGTCTGTGAAATGGTGTATATAAAAGATCCCTTGATACTAATGGGAAAATGTAGCGGGTTTCCTCTCTATGATTGTGTCAAAATGACCATATGTTTGACATGTGCTCTAATGGTGTCGTTAAACAAAACAAACTAATCAGATCAGTGTAAATTTGTCCATTGATTAAATTGTTTTAGTCACATGTTTAATTCAACTTTTGTTTCTTTCTTTTTTAAAATTTATTTAGACCAGTATAGTTCAAACCACATCAGAAATTTTTTAATATTTTCCAAGTGTTTTTATACAATAATTACCCATTTGATAAGCAGTTTAATTTACATTTGTTTTATAACATTAATTTTCCTTAAATTCTCACAGCAGTTAAAAGTACTTTTAATTATTGAGGATTGTCTTGTATGCAACTGTTTTTGTCCCTTAGTAAAAACACATTAAATAAAACAGTGCAGAATGTATTATAGACAGTACTCACTATATTACGACTGTCGAAAAAAGGAAGGAAGGAAATGGTTTATTTAACAATGCACTCAACACATTTTAGTTACAGTTATATGGCGTCGGACATATTGTTAAGGACCACACAGATATTGAGGGAGGAAACCTGCTGTCACCTCTTCATGGTCTAACTCTTTTCGATTAGCAGCAAGGGATCATTTATATGCACCATTCCAGACATGACAGCACATACCACAGCCTTTGATATACCAGTTGTGGTGCACTGGCTGGAGTGAGAAATAGCCCAATGGGCCCACTGACAGGGATCGATCCCAAAACGACTGCACATCAAGCGAGCACTTTACCACTGGGCTACTTCTCACCCCAACGACTGTTGAAATAGCTTGGTGTACAAAAATAATCTGGATTAATTTTACTTGATCATATTGTTCAAAAACCTGATGCACAAAATGCTTTCAAATGTGTTAATGTTTACCCAGTTTTTCTCTATTACACCCTGTACTGTACCCATAGGCATATGGGCTCCCATATTTGTAGGGGGGGGGGGGGGGGGGGGGGTAGGCTGGCTCTTGCCCAAATTAAATGAAAATGTCCGAATCTGGATAACAACATTTATTCATATTAGTATTACTACCAAACAGCTATATAGGGTTGCAAACGAATCTCTATGCACTTTTACATGGATTACAGCTAATTTTGAGGGTAGAATGATGGAAATGCATGGTAAAAAGATCTCAGGTTAGCACATTTTGCCCAAATAACTGTATGATATTTGCCCAAATTTGAGGTTTTGCTCCAGCCCTAGGGGGGCAGTTGCACTCCCCCGGCCCCATGTCTCATAAGCTTATGACCATCCCCGTTGAAAAACCTAATGCACGAAAGTAATTAAAAATAAGCAAACTGTTACCTGATAATTCTGTATCTGCTGAAAACCCTAATGAATAAAATACTTGTGGTTCAGAACATGTTACATTTATTTGATAATGCCTTACTAAACACTGAGAACTACATGGCTACTTGAAATGTAACTGGTTACCTGATAGAGGTTTCTAGTAGCACCATAGCTGGGAACCACACTGAGCCCCAAACTCTCACTGGACGACTTCTGAAGATGAACTTCATGAACTGTAAATCCCTCCTCGAAATCTGAATCATCACCATCCGAACTGAACACCATGCTAGTATTTACTCCATTAGAGTTGGGTCTTTTGTCAATACTACTATCTGCAAGATACTCAGACTTTTCAAATTCCTTGCCCATGATCTCCCACTGGGCGTTAAACTTCTTCTCCCGAGCCTGGAGCTTCTGTTTGAAGGTCAGCTTCTTCTGCTGTCTGACTCTCTTGATGTGGAGGAGAATCTGCAGCGGCATCTCCTGAATCACGGAGACACATTCATCGTGCGACAGCCGGTTCAGGATGATGCCATTGATTTCCAGAATCTTGTCCCCGACCCGAATCCCTTTCCGGAAAGCGACGCCATTTTCGTCGACCTCTTTGACAAAGACTGAACTGATGGGCTCCCTGCTGAGTCTGCCTCCCTCCACCGCGAACACGAGTCCAAGATTTTCTCCTGGAAGTCGGCTTAAGACCAGCTCATCAACCGATCCGTCGGAGTATGTTTCAGACAGACTTGTCTTGCCGTCTGCTGCAAGTTTCCCATACGTACCAATGAGTCCTGATCTCAGTGGAGAGGAAGAGGTGTCAGACGCAGAGTCTGTGTCGGTATTGCTGTCGTAACTCGATGTCTCCGACATTTTAGAGTGTTGCGGTTGACTTTTCGAAATGAAATGGGCAGAAATATGTTCACTGTCCATATGGGAGTTGGGCTCAAGACCCAGGTTCATGGAATGATTCTGCTTCCTAGATTCCTGTTCCCAGGGTTCAGAGGTGCTCTGGTTTGATGATGTCAGGCCGAAGATGTGGGAGGGGGGGTCTTTTTTCATCCCAATACGCGGTGAGTGTAACACTCGTTTTGCAAACGTATTGCACTCAAAGTCTGAAAAGTCGGTGTCAGAATCCATCTTGCCTGCCTGTTGAGCATGTACTTGCAGTGATTGAGGAGTTTTGGAGGAGTTCGAATCAGCTACAGATATCTGTGGTGTAGAGTTATCTGCCCTTTCTTCTTCATGTATTAATAATGGCCTCAATTTGGCATCATCTTGGAGCTCCTACAACAAGAACAAAATAAATACTTATTGCAAAATGAATGACTTGGTAAAACATTCACCAATACATCTGTTACAAAATGTGACCATTACAAACTCAGCACAAATATAAATCCATTATCTTTCACATTAACTGTGAAATACTCACAATCCAGAATTACCGTGTACACACCTATATAGAAAAAGTAGTATACAGAGCCTTACACGTGTCCCCATCATTTTACCGAACATATACATGTATGATATACCAGAATGCTCTTCTGTCTCCAGTAAAGATGATATAAAAGATTCCTTTGTTTAGTTATGTTGGAAGTAGGTATCAGATTTGACATTATTTGAAAGTGAGTAATAAATAAAATAGCACACTCGTTTTCACTAGATGTAATTTTTACGAAATTTGTGAACATCTCATGGTATCTGACCTTACTCTTGTTTAAACTGTACCAACACTGACCTCGGTGGTGTCGTGGTTAAACCATCGGTCATAAGGCTGGTAGGTACTAGGTTCATAGCCCAGTACTGGCTCCCACCCAGATTAATTGAGTTTTAACGATTTAATGGGACCAAAGCACTGTCTTCTCTCTGACTAACCACTAACCACTAACATACTGTCCTGGACACACAGTCCAGATAGCTGAGGTGTGTGCCCAGGACAGTGTGCTTGAACCTTAATGGATATAAGCACGAAAATAAGCTGAAATGAAGTGAAATGTACTAATCTGGGAAGTTACTTGTTTCGTAAGAATTATATCTAACAAAAAATCATATAGTATTGCATGTGGCAAAAAAACACTGGCTTATTAAAGATTTAGTTGGTATTATGTTTTGCATATATAAAAGAAGTTGAAAGATAGGAGAAACTGCCAGATCAGAAAACAATGAGATGGAATTCAAAAGAGAGACAGAAAAGGGGGAAATGTAATAACAATACAAACAATTGCATTTGTATATTATCTAGATCAATACAGGGCCCCGTTTTACAAAGCAATTTTAGCATTAAGATCACCTTAAATGCATTTATCAGTTATATGTCTAAGGTGATCTTAGCGCTAAGATTGCTTTAAGTGGATTTATGAGTTATATGTCTAAGGTGATCATAGCACTAAGACTGCTTTAAATGGATTTATGAGTTATATGTCTAAGGTGATCATAGCGCTAAGATTGCTTTAAGTGGATTTATGAGTTATATGTCTAAGGTGATCATAGCGCTAAGATTGCTTTAAGTGGATTTATGAGTTATATGTCTACAGTGATCATAGCACTAAGATTGCTTTAAGTGGATTTATGAGTTATATGTCTAAGGTGATCTTAGCGCTAAGATCACTTCACAAAACTGGGTCCAGGACAGTAAGGATGCATTAATTGATTGAAAAACAAAACAAGATGATTCTGAATATTTCAATAACAAAACTATACCTGATACAGGAACTAATATAAAAAATACAAACAGAAACTTACCTCTACACTGTATAGATATATATATATATGTATATACTTAGCAGAGAAAAAACCCCACCTGATACGACACAGGTGTTATTCGCATATGAAAAACCGTTGACATTAAACAAACACATGACCAAGGACTGCGTAACGCTGATTGGAATTCCGGTGCTCATTAAGTATTTAAACTGATGGAGCCTAATTAAGTTAGTGGCTCACCTGTCAGTGATACAGAAGCTAGAGCTGTGTTGTGTGGTGTGTTGTGTTATCCATGGAGGGCCGTCTGTACTGGGCCATGACTATTGATTGTTTTTATGCAGGTATAATCACATGAGTAAATCTTTATCATTTTGTGACAGATGGTGGCGTCATGTCTGTATATAGTAAAACCTGTGTTTAGCAGCCACCTGATTTGATGCAGACGCAGAACTCTATTTATTAAAGGGACTGTCCTGAGTTTGCATCCATTGTAAGATGTTTGCGATAACAGAGCCTTAAAGGGACAATTTGCAGCCATTGTAAGATGTTTGTGATAACAGAGCCTTGTTGGCGACTACTATTTCATACTAAATACATTTTCTTGGTTAGAATACCAGTGTCTGTATATCAAATGTGTTTCCGGTCGTATACTAATGTTTGTATCACTCAGTTTTTACTTTAATTCGTGATATATAATTTTTCATACGTACAAAATTATTGGGAGGTAAAATCTAGTCTGGGCAACTGCAAGCATTAGGACGACAAACACCTTGTAAATACAGGAATCAATAAACCACTACTTCTCAGATGCACATGCTTTTTAAAAAATATGGACAATGCAATTTTTGGTACTACAAACACCAGGATGACCAGAAACACTTTGGTTGTACGGAAATGGATAATCTAAAGAATAAAATATTAGTAATATTTGATTTCAGTGATCATAAACGGCTCTAATAGTGAAAAATATGCAGTAGTGTTTAAAAACTAGGGTCTGTTCCTTTAAGCACGTTTCACTGTATTTAAAGTATACCTGAATGAATACATCACCATTTGGCAACACTCTTGCACACAACATAACTACGCATCCACAAACAAAACAAGAAAAGAAGAAGAAAACATATGCAATGTTTTTACAAACAAAATAAAATAGCTGCAATCATTTGGAAATTATTGAAAAAGTCATGTACAGGCAGTGCTGTTATAAACAAGATTAAAGAACAGCCATCATCTGCAAATAAAATTAATCTATACGCAATGCTTTTACAAACAAGATTAAATAACCTGCAGAGAGGGAGACGCATTATCCAAATGTAACTGTGTTTACGACCAGGAATTGTGATTTCCTGACAAATACTCTTCATTATGAGACATCGCTGATTTTACTATCACAGGACGGGATCTTGCCCAGTGATAAAACACTCACTTGATGCACGGTCGGTATGGGATCAATCTCCGTCAGTGGGCTATTTCTCGCTCGAGCCAGTGCACCACGACTGGTATATCAAAGGCTGTGGTATGTGCTATTCTGTCTGTGGGATAGTGCTTATAATAGATCACTTGCTACTAATGGAAAAATTAAGCATGTTTTATCTCTAAGATTATATGTCATAATTAACAAATGTTTCACATCCAATAGCTGATGATTAGCAAATCAATGTGCTCTAGTGGTGTCGTTAAAAAACAAAAACAAACTTATTGTTACGTCCCCATTAGATAAAAAAGAGTAAAGTTTGTTTTATTTAAGGATGCCACTAGAGCACATTGATTTTTATCTTATCATCAGCTATTGGACGTCAAACATATGGTCATTCTGACACTGTTTTTAGAGGAAACCCGCTGTTGCCACAAAGGCTACTCTTTTATGACAGGCAGCATGGGATATTTTATTTGCTCTTCCCACAGGCAGGATAGCACAAACCATGACCTTTGTTGAACCAGTTATGGATCACTGGTCGGTGCAAGTGGTTTACACCTACCCATTGAGCCTTGCGGAGCACTCACTCAGGGTTTGGAGTCAGTATCTGGATTAAAAACCCATGCCTCGACTGGGATCCGAACCCAGTACCTACCAGCCTGTAGACCGATGGCCTAACCACGACGCCACCGAGGCCGGGCTCCCCATTAGAGGGGCCGGGTGTAGCTTAATGTTAGAGTGCTCGCTTGAGGTGCTGTAGGTTACACGATCAATAACAGTTAATGGACTTAAATTTCCCTCATCCCAACGTTACTAATACTAGTACTGATACATTAAAACTATGGCATGTACTGTCCTGTCTGTATGCATATAAAAGACCCCTTGCTGCTTTATTCATTAGGAGTATTGTATATGGCAGAAGCAGTTTTCCTCTCTTCCTTTCTTTTGAAAACATGTGGTGATAACCATATAGTAGATACCATATAGCTGTATTTTAAAATGTCACCAGAGCTATAATCTGGTCATCCATTATCGGTGATTGTTACACAGGAAAACATCAGTGGTTTCTGTTTGTTCTAAATACATAACATATAAAAGTGACAAGACATACTGGCTGACAGTTTTGTCACTATGACAACAAATAGTTTAATCACACAGACACCAGTTCCATTCTGTTCATATCAGGTTACACAGAAAACATGGTCTCTTGTCATTTGTCAACCAATTTCCTGCTATCCACAAACAGTGTCTATAGTCCATCCCACAGGGAATGCATTTTTCATACTATGAAATTTACTACAAGTTATTTATTTCTGAGTTGATTGATTTGTAAATTGCACACAACAATAGTTGGGGTTTTTTTTGTTATTGCCACAACACTTTTACTTTTCTTCTTACGTCAAATCAAACTGAAATTATTTACAAAAAACATTTTAATAGAATGTAGGGACGGACTACAGTTTCAGGTATTTGGTACATTTATACATGTGCTACAAGATTCTTTTTTTCTTTCTGAAATTTTAAAATGTATTTGTTACTTTCCCTTTCAGTTCATTAGGTGCATGCATGGGATGCTGAATGAGTCAACATCAATTAATGGTCACCTATCCCAGGTGGGGGCGGACGTAGCTCAGTGGTACAGCTTCGCCTGATGCACGATTAATCTAGGATCGATTGCTGTCGGTGGGCCCATTGGGCTATTTCTCGTATCAGCCAGTGCTCCACAACTGGTGTAACAAAGGCCGCAGTATGTACTATCCTGTCTGTGGGATGGTGTATATAAAAGATCCCTTACTACTAATCGAAAAGAGTAGCCCATGAAGTGGCGACTGGGTTTGCTCTCTCAATATCTGTGTGGTCCTTAACCACATGTCCGATGCCATATAACCGTAGTTAAATGTGTTGAGTGTGTCGTTAAATAAAAAATTTCTTTCCTTCCTTCCCATCCCAGGTAGTATTTCCTTGTTGGTATATCGAAGGCCTTGGGAAAACACAAAGATCCATGATGTCTTTTTGTCTCTATAAATCAGGCCTCAGAAAAGTGCAAGAACATTCCTTTCGTTCATGCGTTCCTCACGCAAATCTAATTTTGCATAACCTATTTTTTGTTCAAGCAAAATTTTGAGCACTATTTACTTGGATATGTAACTGGTTTCAAAAAAAGGAAAGGGGTTACTTGGATTTATTTTTGCGTAACCGATAAATGGGTCACACAGATTTTCAGTTATTAGATACATGTATGTGAGTTTCTCGCACGCTCGCACGCGCACGCGCGCACGCTCGCTCGCTCGCTCACTCACACTCTCTCTCTCTCTCTCTCTCTCTCTCTCTCTCTCTCTCTCTCTCTCTCTCTCTCTCTCTCTCTCTCTCTCTCTCTCTCTCTCTCTCTCTCTCTCTCTCTCTCTCTCTCTCTATATATATATATATATATATATATATATATATATATATATATATATATATATATATATATATATCTATATATCTCTGCCATGAGTAATGGGAATGTTTGGTGAAAGTTTGCATCTAAACTGAATAAACTGTATGAGATGTTTGGCTATCAAAAGCATGACACCAGGAAGTTTTAAAAGGAGTTTATGTTTATAACACACTAACACATTTTATGACCAAAGTTACATTTTTGCAAGGCAAAAACTGTCAAAAAAAATGTTTCAAAAAGGAGTAAAGGTTGCTAACAGTTGTGTTTAATTGGAATAGAACTCAATGCTAGACTGCCCACTCGAACAATGGTTTCAAATAATTTTCTGATAGTAAAAGTTAAAAGTTAATTTTCTTTAACATTGGCTATTGGATGTCAAACATTTGGTAATTTTGACATATAGTCCTGGAGAGGAAACCTGCTACATTTTTCCATTAGGAGCAAGGGATCTTTTAAATGCACCATCCCACAAACAGGATAGCACATACCACAGCTTTTAGTATGTCAGTTGTGGTGCACTGGCTGGAACAAGATTCTCAGATAGTAGATGAAGGAAGGAAATGTTTTATTTTGCGAGGCACTCAACACATTTTATTTATGGTTATATGGTGTCAGACATATGGTTAAGGACCACATAGATATAGAGAGAAGAAACCCAATGTCGCCACTTCGTGGGCTACTCTTTTCAATTAGCAGCAAGGGATCTTTTATATGCACCATCTCACAGACAGGATAGTACATACCACAGCCTTTGTTACACCAGTTGTGGAGCACTGGCTATAACAAGAAATAGCCCAATGGGTCCACCGACGGGGATCGATCCTAGCAGATAGTAGATCAAAACTGCAGGGTTTATTGTCCATTTGTAGAAGAGGACATTATAAAAACCTTTGTGAAGTTTATTCAAAAAAGAATAACATGTGTGGTAGTAACTGGCTTCCTTTCTCTCACTGGATCATGTTTGTGACAGTTGATGTTTTCCTGTTTCCTAAATGTTAAATGTTGATGCTGGGGTGTTGTAGGTTTCACTTTCTCTAACACTTAAATCTGAGTGCTGTTTCACTAAGTGTTATCAAATGCTGTCATGTGATTTCCGATAAACATTCTGGGAATACCTGAAGATGATTTTATCAGCTAGCTTATGTTTATCTGATAAATGTTGTGAGACAAAATGTCACACATGACTCAGAGCATCATGACTTTTTGTCTCCATCATGTGCCAGCATAAGTTTGTCTGACAAAACATTTCCTTCATTTCCTGAAGACTGTATATGTCAGAATTACCAAATGTTTGACATCAGTAGCCGATGATCGATATATCAATGTGCTTTTGTTAAACAATATATGAATGAATGAATAAATGAATTAATGAATTAATTTAATTATTTAATTACATAATTAATGGATTAATTAATGTTTAATGACACCCCAGCACAAAAATACACATCAACGAAAACAAACTTTTAACTTTTTAACTTCATATTCCTTTGAACTCCAATCAAGGACATAACACATTGAACCTAACCGTAAGGACATCACATCACACACACAAAGTTCAAGTACATGGCGTCGTATGTAGGTAACCGAGTCATAGGGAAACTCGACCAATTCCGTGTTTGATTTACCTGAGAAATCTCTGTGCGTCATCATCTGAGTAAATTATTCGAGCCACGTCCTTTTAAAGATCAACATCGTTATTCGGACCACGGACACCGTGCACACAGCCCATAAGCTCATTGAGATAGCCGCATGTCTGTGATCAGTAAATCGCTAAGTGCCTCATTTAAACATACCTGGTCATCTTAAACAACACTGTTTGGCATTTTTGTCTAAAGCGCAGCTTCATGATTGAAAAAGTAATTTTTGTGACATTTATAACAATGAAGAATTTATTTTTGGGTGCATAATTGGTTACAAATTTCATTTGACATATCAAAATACTAAATTTTAAAATCTAGTTTAAAGGTATTATTTTCTTTTGGGATTTTTGTCTAAAATTTAGTTTAAAACTTGAATTGTTACAGGGTTTTTTTTTCCTTGTTTTTTGGTGTGTGTGTGGGGGGGGGGGGGGGATTCCACATCTTATCATACAAAATATATTTTTGAATTCATAATTACCTACATATTTCATTTGACATTCCACAATACAAACTGTTCAAACCGTATTTCATAAGACTATATTATAACACTGGTTTGCTGTAGGATTTCGTACAGTAAAAGATTTGTTTTTTGTTGTTGTTGGGGGGGGGGTTTTTGGGGGGGGGAGGGGTTGGAGGTATCATCAATAATGTTTGTTTAAACTCAATGCAGAGTTAAGGATACTATTTTTATGTGAATTTGAATAAAATTGTATTAATATTTTTAAAAACCATAGAAAATTAAAAAATCAACCCTATATCTTTCCCTCATTTCTGAATCTTACAGTTGAATAAATATCATTGACATGTTTCAATAATGAAATATTTCTCGTTCTAGCCAGTGCACCACGACTGGTATATCAAAGGCTGTAGTATGTACTACCCTGTCTGTGGGATGGTGCATATAAAAGATCCCTTGCTGCTAATCAGAAAGAGCAAGCCCATGAAGTGGCGAAAGCGGGTTTCCTATCTCAATATCTGTGTGGTCCTTAACCATATGTCTGACGCCATATAACTGTAAATAAAATGTGTTGAGTGTGTCGTTAAATAAAACATGCCTTTCTTTCTTTCAATAATGAAATACTAGATAGAATTCCATTATAGAAACTACATGCATTAACCCAAATGGCTGGCTGTATAAAAAGATCTCTAGTCAGCATTTATATTCTAAATCGGACTAGAATACATTAAACCGGTACATGTTATATAAAGTTAACAGGATACATTCAATTATGTAAAATGTCAAGTGGTATTTTCTGCATTAAAGTACTTTTAAGAAAGCTATTTTGATATACATAATGGTTTTCAGCAGGAAAGAAGGAACTGGAAATTGTGTTTTACAGCCAAAGGTAACTGACATACACGTGCTAATGTAGGAACTGTGACATTTAGCTAAAATAGTGTTTTATATGATTGTTAATTCACATACACGTGCTAATGTAGGAACTGTGACATTTGGCTAAAATAGTGTTTTATATGATTGTTAATTTGGCTACACATACACAAAGGAACAGGAAAATGGTTTTTATGCTTGCACAACATATGTACTCACTGAAATATTTTCTAAAGGAACTGTGTTTGTTTAATGGAACCCCAGAACATTTTAACATTTATTTTGACAGATTTGCTTACAGAAATGGAAAACCAGATACTCTGCTTATAAAACTTTAGAGTTCTACACTTGAATCTCTAGTACTATGACACGAATACAATTTGTATGACCATGATTTTAAGTCTCACTGAAATATTTTCTAAGGTGACTCTTTTTTAGAGTCCTTTGGGTGGGACATACCCCAGTCTTTGAGGTGGGACATAGCCCAGTGGTAAAATGCTCACTTGATGCCATGGTCACTTTATGATGGGACATAGCCCAGTGGTAAAATGCTGGATGCATGGTCACTTTATGATCAATCCCTGTTGGTGGGTCCATTGGGTTATTTCTCGTTCCAGCCAGTGCACCACGACTGGTATATTAAAGGACATGGTATGTGCTATCCTGTCTACGGGGGTGGTGCATATAAAATAAGGTATTGAGTGTGTCGTTAAATAAAGCATTTCTTTCCTTTCTTTTAGAGTCTTAGAGGCAGGACGTAGCCCAGTGGTAAAGCGTGCACTTGATGCATGGTCGGTCTAGGATCGATCCCCGTTAGTGGGTCCAATGGGCTATTTTTCGTTCCAGCCAGTGCACCACGACTGGTATATCAAAGCCCATGGTATTTACTATCCTGTCTGTGTGATGTATATACCACGGCCATTGATATACCAGTCATGGGGCACTGGTTGGATGAAACAAAAAATCAGAGAACATTTGTCCACTGAGGTGGTTCAAACCTACTGTTTCCACATGGGCTATTCCTATTGGAAAAGCAGCAAGGGATCTTTTATATGAACTTTTCCTCAGACAGGACAGTATCCATGCAGTACAGACAACATCTTTGATGTATCAATCATTGGACACTGGTTGGAATGGGAAAACCCAAGTTCATTGAAGACAATTGATAACAGTGACTCTTAGTCCCTCAGGCGAGCACTATACCACTGAACTACATCCGGTTCCTTACAGTACAAAGCAAAATGTTCATCTACCTCCATTGTTTTGGGTTTTGCTGCTTCAGCCATGTTGAATGTCTTTACTCCCACTTTTACCACAGTAACATCATGCTGACTGGTTTCATTTCTTAATCCTGGAAAATAGAAATTACATTACATTAAAAATAATACTTTTCTTGTTATTGGAAAAAAAACAATTAATTAAAAAAATATATATATATTAAAAATATTACATATCTTTTTCCTGGAAAATAGGAAAGAAAATTATAATGAAAGTACATGCATTACATTTTTCAATCCTAGAAAATAGAAGAAAAAACATATATTATATATATTGAAAATATTATATTTCTTAATCCTTGAAAATAGGAAAGAAAATTATATTTAAAGTATTATATTTCTTAATCCTGGAAAATAGAAAAGAAAATTATATAAAACACATTACATTTTTCAATCCTACAAAACAGGAAAAGAAATTATATTGAAAGTATAACAAACACTTTATTGTACTGTCCCTATAAAAATGAATGTAATAAAACAGATTTGTAGTTTTTTGTTCCAATTTAACAGAACTGTTTCAAAATACCGACATGACCTAGCCAGTATTTATGTGGCGACTTTTACCATAATAAATGTGATCCACTTTACACATACCTAACTGCTAGCAACAGGATGCAAATGGAACGTCAAGTAACACTTTCAGCATGAATGCACTTTTATTGAACAGAGATGGAAGGCCATTGCTTTTTATTAATAACTATCAAATAAAGAATAACTTTGAATAGTTTTTAAGTTTCAATGTGACCTCAGCAGACATATTTATTTCAGTACTTTTATACTCCCCACTGCTAGGTATGTTTAGAAAAAAAATATCACGGATGAGTGAGTAGGTATCTGCAGGTTTGAATAAATGAGTGAGTGAGTGAATGGATGAATGGATGGATGGATGGATGGATGGATGGATGGATGGATGGATGGAAGGGTGGGTGGGTGGATGGATGGATGGATGGATGGATGGATGGATGGATGGATGGATGGATGGATGGATAGATCAACGATGTATGAATGGGTGGATGTATGGATGGATAAATGGATGGATGGATGGACAGACATATAGTTGGAAGGATGGATGAATA
Source organism: Gigantopelta aegis (assembly GCF_016097555.1). Lineage (NCBI taxonomy): Eukaryota > Metazoa > Mollusca > Gastropoda > Neomphalida > Peltospiridae > Gigantopelta > Gigantopelta aegis. The sequence continues at coordinate 5,094,934 of NC_054700.1, read as the reverse complement.
AGAGATGGATGGATGGATGGATGGATGGATGGATGGATGGATGGATGGATGGATGAATAGCTGATACATATCAATATAAAAAAATTATTAACATGATTAAAACAAATTGTACATTGCTGTGAACCTTTTTTTAACAGTCTTTATAAAAAGCATTTTGTTTTGATAATAATGAATTCAAACTAAAATCCAACTCCTTTACTTACATATGCATAATCCAGGAAAGGTAACTCAGATTTATCAATCTACTGATTATATCAATGTAATTATAACTGACAAGTTTACCTCCAAGGCAAAATTTGCATACAAATACCGGCTAATCACCATACTGGATAAATATATTGAAATAAGGAGTGTTTCTTGCGGCAGTTCAGTACATGGTTTTCTGGAATTTGTTTTTACTGCCAATGTTCCTGTCATGGACGGAGGAGCCAGCCGAGGCCGACACCTGTGCCCATGACAGGCGTGCACTACAACAGCTTGTTTTGAATGTGCACGTAAAACCATCTGATCTAATTGTCAGTGTAGGGTCAAACAGTTTAATTGTATTGTGTTAGTGGTACCTGTAGTGTCACACAACTCCATAGCTTCTAACAAAAATGTTTAGGGTCACTCTGATTAATGCACCTTCGGGATTCTGCCTCCTGACTACCAACTCGCATCATATTTTGTTTCAGGTTATGTCTAGTAGGTTTTCTTGAAAGATTTTGCAAATCAAACAAACAAAAAACTGCTTAATTTTATTCTGTATTTGTGGTTATTAAAGTGACAGATTAGTTTTTAAAGACTACCACGTACTTTTCACTATTAAAGTGACAGATTAGTTTTTAAACACTACCACGTATTTTCACTATTAAAGTGACACATTAGTTTTTAAACACTACCACGTACTTTTCACTATTAAACTGACAAATTAGTTTTTAAACACTACCACGTACTTTTCACTATTAAAGTGACAGATTAGTTTTTAAACACTACCACGTACTTTTCACTATTAAACTGACAGATTAGTTTTTAAACACTACCACGTACTTTTCACTATTAAAGTGACAGATTAGTTTTTAAACACTACCACGTACTTTTCACTATTAAAGTGACAGATTAGTTTTTAAACACTACCACGTATTTTCACTATTAAAGTGACACATTAGTTTTTAAACACTACCACGTACTTTTCACTATTAAACTGACAGATTAGTTTTTAAACACTACCACGTACTTTTCACTATTAAAATGACAGATTAGTTTTTAAACACTACCACGTACTTTTCACTATTAAAGTGACAGATTAGTTTTTAAACACTACAACGTACTTTTCACTATTAAAATGACAGATTAGTTTTTAAACACTACAACGTACTTTTCACTATTAAAGTGACAGAACCTAGCTTTTAAAAACTACCATATACTTTTCACTATTAAACCTGATTTTGATTATTAAAACGAGACATTACTTAAGTTTTTATTGTTTAGATTATTCATTTCCGTACATCCGAAGTGTTTCTGGTCATCCTGTCGTTTCTAATATCATGAAATGCATTTTTCATATTTTTAAAAACACACATGAGCTCTGGTCTGTTTTTAAGGATATTTCAATGTTTCAATGACACAGACTCTTCTTTAACTTTATTGAAGATTCACCCAAATGTGTTACAGGGTTTGCAGATTAACCAAACTTAGGGTTACTTTACATGGGTTGAAACTAGGGTATGCAAATTTAAAAACAAGTTCATCCCAATGAGTCTTTAAAAAACCCTCTTTTTTTGAGTTTCAAATAAAATTTAAAACATTGTGAAATTGTCAATATATAACATTCACAAATTGTATAAAATTGTGTCATATAACAAAGTGATTTTATACTAAATTTGTTACTTTTACACATCAACCATTAAAAAAAAAAAATTCTTATACACTGAAACCCCTTTAAACCGGACACCCTGGGACCAAGACAAATGTCTGATTTTAAGAGGGATCCAGTTTATAGAGAGGTTAAGTTCTGTCTTTGTTTTTAAAAAGGGACTCTGTGAAACGTCCGGTTATGAGGGAATTCCAGTTTACAGAGGGTCCTGTTTTGAGGGAATTCCGGTTAGCAGAGTGTCCGGTCTTGAGAGGTTTCACTGTATTTACAAACAACAAAACTTATTTAGTCCAAAAGATCCTTGAATTTCTAACATCCTTTTTATGTCACATTTTTAAGTAATGACATCCCAGTTGACATAATAACATCATGCATGCACTGGATTAATTTTTATCAAAAATGTTGTTTTTTAAAATTCACTTTTTTAACGACATCTGACAAATGACATCGAAGTAAATCTTGTATCATCAGAAAGTTTGTAATTATGTGTTGTTTGAGTAAAATTACAGTCTGGAATGCAACGCTGGCCAAACAGTTGACAAAAGGTCAGGTTGGTTTATGTACAAGAAGGTCAGAGGCATAGTTCAAATGTCAGGTGGGTAAATGTCTCAATTTGGTTCCGTTATTGCCGGGACTGGATAAATACGATAGAACAGGGCTGGAATGGGAAATAAACCATGCAGATCAATAATGATATCAACTCTCACATTCTGGGTGAGCTCGTGGGTGGGATGTAGACTACTGACAGGAATTGAACCTAGATCACTTACATATCAACCTATGTTTTGACCCCCACCCCTATTCAAACCAGCTCCCCACAAATCAAAGGCTGCGTGTCCATAATGGGGGTGAGATTGGTGTATAAGATCCCTTGGAGTAGCCTATGTAGAGCAGTGGCCCATTCCATGAAGCGATCTTAGCACTAAGATCAATTAAGTTATGCACTGAACGTTTTGTGACCGGCCTCGGTGGCGTAGTGGTTAAGCCATTGGACTACAGGCTGGTAGGTACAGGGTTCGCAGCCCGGTACCGGCTCCCACCCAGAGTGAGTTCTTAAGGGCTCAATGGGTAGGTGTAAGGCCACTACACCCTCTTCTCTCTCACTAACCCACTGTCCTGGACAGATGACCCAGATAGCTGAGGTGTGTGTCCAGGACAGCATGCTTGAACCTTAATTAGATATAAGCACGGAAATAAGTTGAAATGAAATGACTGAATGTTTTGTTTAATGACACCACTAGAGCATACTGATTAATTAATCCTCAGCGATTGGATGTCATGTAGTCATCAGAGGAAACTGCTACATTTTTCCTGATGCAGCAAGGAATCTTTTATATGCACTTTCCCCACAGACAGGACAGCACATACCACAGCCTTTGATATACCAGTCATGGGGCACTGGCTGGAATGAGAAATAGTCCAATGGGTCCACCGACGGGGATCGATCCTAGACCAAGCACGTATCAGATGAGTGATTTACCACTGGGCTATATCCCGTCCCTGCACTGACGGTGATCTACATTGTAAGCGCCAAGATCACTTCATATGTTAGATACCAAAAAGCTCTATTGTTTAATGTCATTCCTATACCATTAGTTTCCTTTTAAGGGTCAGAGATGCCATTCAAGGGGATATAGTAGCGAGGTCGTTTGAGGTGTGATAGGTCATAGGATCAAGCCCCCTCAATAGATAGATTCATTTCAGGTTTTCCAGATACAATCAAAGTAAAGTTTGTTTTGACACCACTAAAGCACATTGATTAATTATCGGATATATGATTTGAAACATTTAATAATTCGAAGACATGGTCTTCAGATGAAACCTGCTACATTTACATACAATAACATTGTAATTAGATTCTTGAGGAGGAAAGCAAGTAGGTGGGTGGGTAGGCATATATGTAAGTAGGCAGGCAGATAGAAAGGCAGGGAGGTACATAGGTTTATGGCAGGCTGGTAAGTAGGTAGGTAGGTTTAGTAGGTAAGTAGGTTGGTAGATAGATAGACAGACAGACAGACAGGCAGGTAGGCAAACTCTTTGCCTGAGATAGACAGACAGGTGGATGGATGGATGGATGGATGGATGGATGGATGGATGGATGGATGGATGGAAGGATGGATGGATGGATGGATGGATGGAGGAAAGGAGAGATGATGAGATGGATGGATGGATAGCTGGCTGGCTGGATCGATAGATGGATTGATGGATGGATGGATGGATGGGAGGAGAGATGGAGAGATGGATGGATGGATGGATGGATGGATGGATGGATGGATGAATGGAGAAGAAGAGATATGATAGGATGGATGGATGGATGGATGGATGGATGGATGGATAGATGGATGGATGGATGGGTGGATGGATGGAAGGATGAATGGTTGGATGGATGGATGGATGGATGGATGGATGGATGAATGAATATATGGAAAAATAAATGGATGGAGACAGCCAGATCATGCATGGATAGACATACACACATAATTAAAAAACCCATCATATACACTCTACTTTAGAAAGGTTTCACAAAATAGAAAGTTTAAATACATGCACGCATCTCAAACAAACTTCATAATGTTTCTTGACACATACACACAATAGGTCTGTACACAGTTGAATAAACCCGAAAAACAACCCCATCTACAGAGAGGTTTCTACACTGTCACTGCACGTCACACTGAAGATATCATGTGATCATCATCTTGGCAGCCCACCTAAAGATGAGCTCCACTTCACAAGCCTCTGACTAACGTAAGAAATATTTACAGCCCGCGTGAGTCGGACAACGATACAGATTACCTGTCTGTCGCACAAAATGGACAGTCTACCAGATCCCCTCTCACCAATCATATCAGTAGCTTATTAATACGTGTTTATCTAGCCACACATTCCTTATGAATGTCAACATAGAGAATCATAAAGGTACGTTGACACTGTGTGATTTGTAGAAACATCTATTCCCATAAAGGTATGTTGTCACTGTGTGATTTGTAAAACATCTACACCAATAAAGGTATGTTGTCACTGTGTGATTTGTCGAAACATCTACACTAATAAAGGTATGTTGTCACTGTGTGATTTGTAAAAACATCCAGTTCAAAAAAGCTTGGGGTGGGAGAAAAGAATATACTTCAATCTCTTTTGGATATTAGGGGTATCTTGATACATTGAAGCATTGATCTATCATGATACTACAGCCCATTAAATGTATGTTTTCACTGTATAATCTGTACAAATATACAATACAACATAAAGGTATGTTGTCACTGTTTGATTGGTAAAAACATACAATACCCTATAAAGGTATCTTGTCACTGTGCTATTTGTAGAAACATCTAGCCCAATAAAGGAAAGTTGTCACCGTGTGATTTGTAGAAACAGCCAGTATCCCATAAAGATGTTTTATTTGTATGAATTGTAGGAATATCCTTTGCCATAAACATATGTTGTCACTGTGTGATTTGTAGTAATATCTATCCCCATAAAGGTATGTTGTCACTGTGCGATTTGTAAAAACATCCAAGTCCATAAAGGTATGTTGTTACTGTGCAATTTGTAGAAACATCTAGCCCAATAAAAGTAAGTTGTCACTGCATGATTTGTAATAACATCCAGTACCATAAAAGAATGTTGTCACCATGTAATTTGTAGAAACAGCCAGTATTCCATAAAGATATGGTTTATTTGTATGAATTGTAGAAACATCCATTGCCATAAACATATGTTGCCACTGTGTGATTTGTAGTAACATCCAGCCCCCATAAAACTATGTTGTTACTTTTCATTTATAGAAACATCCAGCTCCAAACGCTTGGGGTGGGGGAAGAGTGTAAACTTGAATCTCTCTTGAATATTTGGTGCATCACAATACATCAGGATACTACTGGTGACGATACAATACATGATACCCTTGCTACTGTATTCATATTTTAATGTTCCTTTCAATTTACCAACACAAATTCATACTGAGTTGCATTTATTGACAAGTTAGTTTTTTTAAGGAAAAACAGTGAAGTTGATAGAGACTACATGTATGTACCTGCTTAAGTCAATATCTCTATGATGTAATGTTTCCACATTTAACTGTTTCACTTTTCTTATTTTTAAATCATTTCACCCAAGCTCCATCTTCTTGTTTTACAAGAAAAACACTGTGAATCGGGTATCATGATGCATATCGTATCACAGGTTATGTATTACAATACGTATTGTATCATGAGGTAGATGTACCATGACACCACTATTGTAAATTGTTCCTCCAAATAGGGAATAAAAAGGAAAATTTATTTAACGACACCTCAGCACATTTTAAACTATGGCTAGTTGGTGTTTACCAGGCTATTCCTAACAATAAACTAACAACACCTCAGCGCATTTTAAACTATGGCTAGTTGGTGTTTACCAGGCTATTCCTAACAATAAACTAACGACACCTCAGCACATTTTAAACTATGGCTAGTTGGTGTTTACCAGGCTATTCCTAACAATAAACTAACAACACTTCAGCACATTTTAAACTATGGCTAGTTGGTGTTTAACAGGCTATTCCTAACAATAAACTAACGACACCTCAACACATTTTAAACTATGGCTAGTTGGTGTTTACCAGGCTATTCCTAACAATAAACTAACGACACCTCAGCACATTTTAAACTATGGCTAGTTGGTGTTTAACAGGCTATTCCTAATAATAAACTTACGACACCTCAGCACATTTTAAACTATGGCTAGTTGGTGTTTAACAGGCTATTCCTAATAATAAACTAACGACACCTCAGCACATTTTAAACTATGGCTAGTTGGTGTTTAACAGGCTATTCCTAACAATAAACTAACAACACCTCAGCACATTTTAAACTATGGCTAGTTGGTGTTTACCAGGCTATTCCTAACAATAAACTTACGACACCTCAGCACATTTTAAACTATGGCTAGTTGGTGTTTAACAGGCTATTCCTAATAATAAACTAACGACACTTCAGCACATTTTAAACTATGGCTAGTTGGTGTTTACCAGGCTATTCCTAATAATAAACTAACAACACCTCAGCACATTTTAAACTATGGCTAGTTGGTGTTTACCAGGCTATTCCTAATGACAAACTAATGACACATCAGCACATTATAAACTATGGCTAGTTGGTGTTTAACAGGCTATACCTAATAATAAACTAACAAGAATCTTTAATATGTACTCTCCTATAAGCCATTGCCCAGTGGTAAAGCATTCTCCTGATGCATGATCAGTCTATGATCAATCCCCTTCAGTGGGCACATTGGACTATTTCTCGTTCCATCCAGTGCACAAGTGATATATCAAAGGCTGTGGTGCATGTATGTGCTACCTTGTCTGTGGGATGGTGCATATAAAATATCCTTTGTTATCAATGGAAAAATGTAGCAGGTTTCCTCTCTAAAAATATATATCAAAATCACCAAATGTTTGACATCCAACAGCTGATGATTAATATGGGCGGCACGTAGCCCAGTGGTAAAGTGTTCGCTTGATGTACCACGACTGGTATATCAAAGGCTGTGGTATGTGCTATCCTGTTTGTGGGATGGTGCATATAAAAGATCCCTTGATGCATTAGAAAAAATGTAGTGGGTTTCCTTTCTTTGACTATGTCAAAATTACCAAATGTTTGACATTCAATAGCCAATGATTAATAAATCAATGTGCTCTAGTGGTGTTGTTAAATAAAACAAACTGATGATTAATAAATCAATGTGCTCTAGTGGTGTCGCTAAACAAAACATTTTGTTTTTCCTATTGGCAGTTCAGCCAATTGATGAACCTGTAATGAAAAACTGGTTGGAATGGAGGGGAAAAAAGCTCAAATCCATAAAGGTCAATTGATCCTATGACCCATCATACCTCAGACAGGTGTTATAAACAACTGAGCTAAATCTCGTCCCTGTTCACCAAAGAACTGCGTAGTTTACCAAGTCCACGAAAATAATTTATGAAGCTAAATCAGTTATTGAGGGTCAAGTGAGGACATGAGAGAGAAAAAAAAATGTTGCCACATGATTTATTACCAAAATTTGGTTTGTCCTGAGTGTTAAACAAGTGGTGTGGTAGTATACATACCTGAACATACAAATATATAGGCTGGGTCATGTGTCAGTTGATCTATATCAACAGATTAGAAATATATGCTGCATGTACATTTCACTTCAACAGTCAGTCAGTCAGTCCGTCCGTCCGTCCGTCCGTCCGTCCATCCGTCTGTCTGTCAGTCTGTCTGTTTTGACATGCATGTAAAAAAAAATTGTTTTGTTTAACACCACCACTAGAGTACATTGATGAAATATTTGGTAATTAATTTTTGACATATAAAGTATGTTTTGTTTAACGACACCACTAGAGCACATTGATTTATTAATCACCAGCTATTAGACATTTGGTAATTTTGACTTAGTCTTAGAGAGGAAACCGTGTATATTTTTTACATTAGTTGCAAGGGATCTTTTATATGCACCATCCCCACAGACAAGATAGCACATACCACAGCCTTTCACATACTAGTTGTAGTGCACTGGATGGAACAAGAAATAGCCCCATCAACAGGGAACGATCGTAGACTGACCACACATCAGGGGGAGAGTTTTTACCACTGGGCTACATCACGCCCAAAGAAATAATAATAATAAAGATTTTTTAAAACCATTAAAAGTTTGTTTTATTTAATGACACTGCTAGAGCACATTGTTTCATTAATTAATCATCAGTTTTTGGATCACAGACATTTGATAATTGTCTTTTTAAGTGGTGGAGATGTCATTCAAAGTTGCAGACACGTCACATGATGTATGACAGGTCACAGGCTGAAACCCGCTCTGTGGACAGATTCGGTTCCTGCTACAATCAAAGTAAACTTTGTTTTGTTTAACAACACAACCAGAGCACATTGCTTTATTAATCACTGGTGAGCATTTCACAATATTGATATATACTCAACAACAAAAGTTTAGCTAATGTTAAAAGAAATGGCAAAACATTTATAAATTAACCTATTTTTATTAAAGCCGCACACCCTAGTTCCATCCAGCGAAAATAAATTATAATTTGGTTAATCTACAAACCTGTAACACACTTAGATCACGTTTTTATCAAATGGAGTGAAAAAGCAGGTTTTATATCGATAAATACAATGGGAATCCCCATGTCCCAATTGCTTGAAATAATTTTGAAAGTTTGTATTCTGATGTCACTGGTAGATGTCGCTCGAAGCACAACAATGCCTACGTCACGACAAATTTCACAGACTTGGGGTGCGTTCTTTTCACCTCTCCTGGACATGTTCCAACTGTTCTGTCCTGGTTGTATCCCCTCTCCAGATATCGTAGGACTTAGCAAAATTATTGGTTTTAAGGGTTTGTAACGTTTTGTATTGAGATACTTACTTGTCTGAACTTTATTGTTACTGAAAATGTTCACGAACTGTGAAGAAAAATCTCACAAATGAATAACAACAAATTGGATGTTGATTGCGCGAACCGTGCACGAGAAAACAAACCAAACCAAAATGATAACGGTCAAGTGGTATACCAAATTCTGTGACATTGAAATGGAAATATCCCGTCTAAAAATAGATTAGACCTTGTCTACTCCACGGTTTTTTCTCAAATGTGCGTCCGTTTTTCATAAATACGAAAAATGCATTTTGTGGTATTACAAACACCAGGATTACCAGGATTACCAAAAAACACTTCAGGTGAATGGAAATGTATATTCTAAATAATAAACGGTAAGTAAAGTGCAATTTTATTTGTGAAAAAATGGGTTTAATAGCGAAAAACAACGGCGTAATGGTTAACAACTAGCCGTAACTAGGGTGTGTCCCTTTAATTATTAGTATTCACATCTGAAATGTTTACCATTTACAAACAACATAAACTCACCAACCTTTGCCTTAACACAACAGGAGGACCTGGTTTTCTTGTAAGTTTATTCAACCATGGCAAATTTAGACATCATAAGAGATATTTGCTAAACTTTTGTTGTTGAGTATATATATAGTATTAGAGGAAACCCACAATTGCTTTATTAACCACTGGCTACTAGGTGTCAATGATTTTATAATTGTGATATACGTATAGTATTAGAGAAAAAAACCTAACATTTGTTCATTAGCAACAAGAATCTTTTTTTATATACACTTTCTTACAGACAGGACAGCATATTCTACTGTCTTTGATAAAAACAGTTGTGGAGCACTTGTTGGGATGGGACAAAAATCTAATCCGATAATGGATCCCATGCCACAGCATACCAGATGAGTGACTTACACTGACTGAACTAAATCCACTATGGCTACTATGTATAGTCGTAACTGAGTTATATAGCAAAATATCACTAACTTGTCACTATGTTAACTACATGTATGTAGGTGATTGAAAAAAAAGAGTACTTTTTGGGATGAGCTAAATGGGTTTTAAAACAAAATTAAATTAGGGAGGTAGGTAGTGGTAGGGGAAGGTTTATTTAGTACAATAACAGCCATGCAACTCAGACTTAAAATGTAGGCTACTGATTTAAAGAAAGAAAAAAAACCTATCTGTTGATAATTTTTTTGACTTTTGGTTTTTACAGGTATACCATTATAGAAATGATAAACCAGATCTTATTAAAATTTCATAGCACAACAAAGGAGTTCAGGGTTCAAAGTCATTGCTAAAAACAATCTTTGGACTGTTTTGTACAGCTATACCACTTCAGAAACAATAAACCAGTGTTAAAATTTGATCAACCAATAAAGAAGCTCCGTGTTCAAAGTCATTGTTAAAAACACTGTTTTGTATATTTACATGTATACCACTTCAGAAACAACAAACCAGATGTTAAATTAAAATTTGATAGCACAATAACGAAGCTCCGTGTTCAAAGTCTGAACACTGTTAACAATCAGGGGTAACTGATCTCAAAGAGTTACCCCCTCCCCCTGCGTGACACCAAATTCAACGGGGCTGTAATAAGACCATAATATCTGGTCACTCGCATACCTAGCATGTTTAATCACGAGTCTGCCTCCTGTCAGCAGTCTGTACAGTGGTAAATAAATCTTTTTTCTGTCAGCAAACACCCAGTATGTGTGCGTCACAGGTGAAACTGCAGAAGACACCAACACCCACATATCTCAGGTGATATACATTAGGCTGGTACATATTGATGTTATGGTTTTTCATATTTATTGGCAAATGTGTGAAAATAAATAAATATATCAACAAATATAATAAGATGTGTAAATTTGCATCTATCCATCCATCATCAGTCCATCCATCCATCCATTCATGTATCCATCAATCCATCTATCCATCCATTCATTCATCTATCCATCAATCTATCCATCCATTCATCTGTTCATCCTTCTTCACATATATCCATTCATCCATCAATCCATGCTTCTGTCAATCTATCCACCAGTCCTCTTCTTCCATCTATCTATCGATCCTCACACCTATTCATCCATGGATCCATCCATTTATCCATTAATATATCCATCTACTCAACTATCTATTCAACTATCCATCCATCCATCCACCAACACTCTTCTCACATCCATCCATCCATCCATCCATCCATCCATCCATCCACCAACACTCTTCTCACATCCATCCATCCATCCATCCATCAACATCCATCCAATCCATCCATCCATCCATCTATCCACCCATCCATCCATCCATCCATCCATCCCATCCATCCATCCATCAACATCCATCCATCCATGTTGGAACACACAGACACAAATTACTTAAAACACAAAACTGTTTCTCTTTTTCAGATTAACAATGAACATTCCATTTTTGTGTAAATGGACACAATATTTTTCTGATGTGTCTGTGAAATCCAAACACAAATATTTCTACACAACTTTGAGTTGGAACTATTTTTGCATTAAACATCCACAACACAAATGTCTGTTTAGAAAAGAAAATCCCTCCAAATATTAGCAAACAATTTTTGCCAAATGTGTGAGTAGGAAATCAAAGACAATGTGAATTTATTGGAGGAGTATAGGAGTTCAATAGGGGAGTTGTAGGGCATGAAAGTTCAATAGGGGAGTTGTAGGGCATACACGTGTACTGGAGGGTATGTGAGTTCAATAGGGGAGTTGTAGGGCATGCACATGTACTGGAGGGTATGTGAGTTCAACAGGGGAGTTGTAGGGCATGCACATGTACTGGAGGGTATGTGAGTTCAATAGGAGAGTTGTAAGACATGTGAGTTTACTGAAGGATATATGAGTTCAATAGGAGTTGTAGGGCATGGAAATGTACTGGAAGGTATACGAGTTTAATAGGGGAGTTGTAGGGCATGCACATGTACTGGAGGGTATGTGAGTTCAATAAGGGAGTTGTAGGGCATGCACATGTACTGTAGGATATGCGAGTTCAATAGGGGAGTTGTAGGGCATGGAAATGCACTGGAAGGTATACGAGTTCAATAGGGGAGTTGTAGGGCATGCACATTTACTGGAGTGGTATGGAAGTTCAATAGGGAACTTGTAGGGCATGGAAAGTATACGAATTCAATAGGGGTGTTGTAGGGCATGCACGTTTACTGGAGGGTGTTTGAGTTCACTAGAGGAGGTGTAGGGCATGCAAATTTACTACAGGAGTCTGAGATCAATAGGGGAGTTTTAGAGCATGCAAGTTTACTGGAGGGTATGTGAGTTCAATAGGAGAGTTGTAGGGCATGCAAGTTCAATAGGGGAGTTGTAGGGCATGCATGTTTACTGGAGGTTATGTGAGTTCAATAGGGGAGTTGTGGGGCATGCATGTTTACTGGATGGTATGCGAGTTCAATAGGGGAGGTGTGGGGCATGCATGTTTACTGGATGGTATGTGAGTTCAATAGGTGAGTTGTAGGCCATGCATGTTTACTGGATGGTATGTGAGTTCAATAGGCGAGGTGTGGGGCATGCATGTTTACTGGATGGTATGTGAGTTCAATAGGCGAGGTGTGGGGCATGCATGTTTACTGGATGGTATGTGAGTTCAATAGGCGAGGTGTGGGGCATGCATGTTTACTGGATGGTATGTGAGTTCAATAGGCGAGGTGTGGGGCATGCATGTTTACTGGATGGTATGTGAGTTCAATAGGGGAGGTGTGGGGCATGCATGTTTACTGGATGGTATGTGAGTTCAATAGGCGAGTTGTAGGCCATGCATGTTTACTGGATGGTATGTGAGTTCAATAGGCGAGGTGTGGGGCATGCATGTTTACTGGATGGTATGTGAGTTCAATAGGCGAGGTGTGGGGGCAGGCATGTTTACTGGATGGTATGTGAGTTCAATAGGCGAGGTGTGGGGCATGCATGTTTACTGGATGGTATGTGAGTTCAATAGGCGAGGTGTGGGGCATGCATGTTTACTGGATGGTATGCGAGTTCAATAGGTGAGTTGTAGGGCATGCATGTTTACTGGATGGTATGTGAGTTCAATAGGCGAGTTGTAGGGCATGCATGTTTACTGGATGGTATGTGAGTTCAATAGGGGAGTTGTAAGCCATGCATGTTTACTGGATGGTATGTGAGTTCAATAGGCGAGGTGTGGGGCATGCATGTTTACTGGATGGTATGTGAGTTCAATAGGTGAGTTATAGGGCATGCATGTTTACTGGATGGTATGTGAGTTCAATAGGTGAGTTGTAGGCCATGCATGTTTACTGGATGGTATGTGAGTTCAATAGGTGAGTTGTGGGGCATGCATGTTTACTGGATGGTATGTGAGTTCAATAGGTGAGTTGTAGGGCATGCATGTTTACTGGATGGTATGTGAGTTCAATAGGTGAGTTGTAGGCCATGCATGTTTACTGGATGGTATGTGAGTTCAATAGGTGAGTTGTAGGCCATGCATGTTTACTGGATGGTATGTGAGTTCAATGGGGAGAACCATGTACAGATCCAGTTCAATAAATTTGATAGATATTTTTACATGTATTCATTTGCAACACCATTTATTGTTTTTTAAAGGTTCAAACTTTTGAATTCATCACAAAAACTGCAAGTGTACACATGAATCACACACTATGTTTAAAGGTAATTTCTTAAATGGGTAAAACTAGATAGAGTACATTGATTTATTAATCAATGGCTATTGGATAATTTGATTAAAAAAACATTTCATAATTCGAGAGAAAACCTGTTACATTTTTTCATTAGTAGCATTTATATATGCACCATCCCTCAGATTGAAAAGCACATACCATGACCTTTGATATACCAGTTGTGGTGCCCAATCGGTCCACTGGCGGGAATCGATCTCAGACTGACCATGTATCAGGCTGAACACTTTACCACTGGGCTACATCCTAGAGAGAGGAGAGAGAGAGAGAGAGAGCGAGAGAGAGAGAAGAGAATGAGAGAGAGAGAGAAGAGGAGAGAGAGAGAGAGAGAGAGATAGAGAGAACGATAGAGAGAGGGGCGGGGAGGAGGGGCGGAGGGAGGGAGGGGAAAGATGGACAGAGATGAGGGATGGAATGACAGACTGACTGGAAGACAGACAGACAGAGGAGAGACAGAGCCAGAGGAGAAGAGGGGGATGGAGGAGGAAAGATGGACAGACTGATGGATGGGACGACTGGACCGACTGAGGGAGAGAGGGGGGGAGGTATGTGTCGGGGGGGAGGGGGGGAGGGAGGGAGGGAGGGAGAGAGGGAAAGAGATGGGACAGACTGATGGAGTGGGAAGGACAGACTGACTGGCAGACAGACAGACACCTAAGAGAGAGAGAGACAGAGACAGAGAGAGAGGGGGAGGGATGAGAGTGATTATGGGTACCATACTTGAGGGGAGGGAGGACCGGAGGGGATAGAGGAACTATGGACATTACGAGATGGATGGAACCCGACTGACAGGACAGAGAGTACAGACACCGAGAGAGAGAGAGAGAGAGAGACAGAGACAAGAGAGAGAGAGATAGAGAGAGAGAGAGAGAGAGAGAGAGAGAGAGAGAGATAGATGATAGAGAGAGAGATACAGAGAACTCGATCACAGATCACAGATAGAGAGAGAGATATCAAGAGAGATAGAGAGAGAGAGAGACAAGAGTTACAGGTTAAAGTGTTTATTTTTGTTTAACAACCACCTTGGAGCACATGCTTGAGCACATTGATTTATTCATCATTGGCTATTGGATGGATGTCAACCATAGAAGAGAGAGACGAGAGACAGAAGAGACAGACAGACAAACAAGATACAGCTACAAAATATAGCAGGGGTATTTTATATTCACTTCCCCTTTGAAGAGACACTGGTTGAGGTAGATAGTAAAAAACCCAAGTCCAACCCACAACTCATCAAACCCCAGATGAGAACTAACACCACAAAGTTACACCGTGCCCATTTTAAAAAACAGCTGAATCCTTGACACAGGCACATGCAGGCAGGATTTTGTTGGGAGTGCAAGCTGCATGGGGCATCCATACAAAAGGCATATATAACAATATACACAATATGGCATATCAGCTTACATGTATCTAAATACCAGGACTGAGAACAAGGCCATGGACCCCAGTTTACACTCACACACAACCATGTTAGTGATACTTATTGTTCTTTGGTTTTTAAATTTAATATTAAATGCATTTTTAAAAATAAAAATGGAATCATGCATTTTGATGATGCAACACACAGCCTCATTAAACAAGAGAAAAGGTGCCACCTAACGCCTTAAACATCCCTTTAAATATTGACAGAGCTCAAGCAAGAGAAGAAATTAGAAAATTACATACAAGAATTCCAGTCAGTTGAGGAAAACGCGTCCCAAGGAAAAACACCTGTATGAAGATGTTTACCTTTTTCACCTCAGGTATGCAGAGGTCGTTATGACAGGTAAGTTCTTGTTCTGACCCAAATAATCCCTGATCCAGTGTAAGTAAAAACACATCAAAGGGAAGACGCGACACCAGGAATTACAATCGACACCAGGAATTACAATCAACTGTTAGGAAAATCACGCAAGCTGTACACAGATGCTAAACGAGCCTACCTCTGGCTTTAGCAATGGGTCCATTAGCTGATTAGAACTGTGGATGTATCAAGCAACTTGCTACTCACCTTTGATGTTTTCCCTTTCACTGTCCCGTATTACAAACACAGACCAGGTGTTGTGTGTTTGAGAAACTTCACACCTCGCGTTCGCCGGAATGTGTCATGCAAGAAAGGAACTCTGTTGAACAGGTAGCCGATATCATTAACTGTTGATCCTAACACGCATCAAGAAAGTTTGTTTGTTTTGTTTAACAATACCACTAGAGCACATTGATTCACAGGCATCAAGGCTTAACATGACATACCTTGGTAATACATGCAAGTGCAACAATGAGAATTAGCGTTGAGGCTGCTAGGTACTGCATTCAAATCTCCATACTAGAAAAACCCTGGTGAACTGGTAGCTGGCATTACCTGCTGATCCTCACACACATCAAGACTCAACATAACATACCTTGATAATACATGCAAATGTGACAATGGCCTTGTGTCTGATAGATACTGAGTTCGAATCCCCATACCAGAAGTACTTTGTTGAACTGATAGCTGGCATTACCTGTTGATCCTCACACACATCAAGGCTTACCTTGGTAAAGTTTGTTTTGTTTAACAACACCACTAGAGCACATTGATTAAATAATCACTGGCTATTGGATTTTAAACATTTTGTAATTCTGACATGTAGTCAACAGAGGACACCTGCTACATTTTTCCTGATGCAACAAGAGATCTTTTATATGCACTTTCCCAGACAGGAAAGCACATACCACAGCCTTTGCCCAGTTGTGGTGCACTGGTTAACAATACAAGCCCCTCAAACAAGCACTCAACCCTGCCCCATAACTTGCTAATACAGTGGAAACTGGTAAAACCGGACCCTGATTATCCCGGATTCCTGTCTACATCGGCCATATTGTTTGGTCTCGAATTTACATGTATATAGCCTGTGCTTTAAAATCCTTTAAAAACCTAATCCTGTGTACTATGGATACCGGATCGATTTTCCTCCCCAAGAGCTTAATTTCTTTGTTAAATAACCGTGACAAACCGTAACAACAACAAACTCAGCTCACCACCTGGCCGGAAATAGTGTGACCCTATTTCTCCCGTTACACAACATTGCGATCTCAGACCAGACATTCTGGCTTTCGGCTAATTAGACCTTGATTGGTGTTATATGTATCAGTCAGTGTTGTCCGACTCTATCGCACCTCAGAAGCTTAATCGCATTTTAGATCTTCATTATGAGGTTGGAAAAAATGTTGTTAAACATTTAGCATATCCAAACACACAAATTAGAAGTAGCACACTCACATTTAGATTGTAATTTAAAACCCAACTGCATAGATTTACAATGCATGTACATGTAGTTAGTTATTTATTTCATAGATACAGATACACACATGCACGCAGAAATTTGATCTCTGTAAAATGTCTCATCGATCCCAAGCAAAACGTAGGCGAGTTGAACTTTCGTTAAAAAACAAAATGGATTTAATACGGGCTGCCGAATCGGTACCAAAATTAAACCAGAAGCAACTAGCTGAAAAATTTGGAATCGGCACTTCGACAGTATCTGACATTTTGAGTTTCTAAAAAAAAATCACAAAAGTGAATCTTCTGAAAACCGGATCCTGTCGAAACCGGACATATTCAAAGGTACCGTAGTGATCCGGTTTTGCCAGTTTCCACTGTACATGCAATTGCAGTAATGAGAAATGACCTTGTAACTGGCAGGTGCTGGGTTCAAATCTCCATACCAGAACCCTGTTGAATAGGCACAATGTAGCAGGTATCATCAATTGTTGATCTCAAACACTTCACGGCCTAACATAACATACCTTGATAATACAGACCAGTACAACAATGACAATTAGCTTTGATGCTGCTAGGTACTGGGTTCAAATCCTCATACTAGAAAAACTGTTGATCTTCTCAGACATCAGGACTAAAAGTGACAGTCCCTAGTTTTTAAACACTACGGCATATTTTTCACTATTAGGTATCTGAAATCAGACAGTACAGTTTAGATTTTATTGTTTAGATTATCTATTTCCATAGATCCAAAGTTTTTCTGGTCATCCTAGTATTTCAAATATCACAAAATGTACAATGTACCTTTGAACCTGGACTCTATTTACATGTCCATATCCCACAAGAGGTTTATGCATGTCTATTCCAAGTCTGGTCTCTGGCATGGTTGGTGGCCTGACTTGGCACTATACTTCTGAGGAGTAACAGTTATGGAGATGTTTTGATAACACACACAAGTACAGCAGGGAGAATTGACCAGGTGGTTGGTAGGTAGTGGGTTTGTCTTGATAATACAGACAAGTACAGCAGGGAGAATTGACCAGGTGGTTGGTAGGTAGTGGGTTTGTCTTGATAATACAGACAAGTACAGCAGGGAGAATTGACCAGGTGGTTGGTAGGTAGTGGGTTTGAGTCTCTCATACCAGAGGAACCCTGGTAAATGGTAGCAGGTTTGTAGCTCCATACAGGATCTGTTCTAGTGTAAGCACACAGCTCTCAATAACAACTTAACCTGGGAGGGGGGAGGGGTATCTTGGTGGGAGAGCAAAACCAGCATAAAATGCAATTGGTCACAAGAATGATCATCCTTAATGGTTTATTCCCATCCCAATAAGACCTTATGAAAGGTATATTAAAGCTTCGGTATGTACTGCCCTATCAATGGAAAAGTAAATGTAAAATATCCCTTGCTGCTTTTTAGGAGTAATCTCTGTTGCAGCTCCCTCCCCCTCCCCCCCCCCTCTCTCTCTCTCCCTCCCTCCCTCCCTGTGTGTCTCTCTGTGTGTCATTCTCTTTGCCTGACTCTCTCCCTCTCTTGCTCACTCTCTCTCAGTTTCTCTCACTGTCTGTCTGTCTCCCTCTCTATCTTTCTCTCTCTTTCTCTAACTCCCTCTCTAGCTCTCTTTCTCTCTCTATCTCTCTCTCTCTTGCTTGTTCTCTGTGTGTCCATCTCTCTCTCACTCTTTCTCTGGCTCTTTCTCTGTCTATCCATGGCTCTCACTGTCTGTCTCTCTCTCTGTCTGTCATTCTCTCTGCCTTACTCTCTCATAATCTCTGTCTCTGTCTGTCTGTCTGCCTATCTCTCTCAGATTCTCTGAAACCTTCCCTCTCAATCCCTCAATTCCATTTTCTCTTGACCATGTTTTCAAATAACCATATATATTGGACACAAAATAGGCATAGTTTGACGTGATGAAGTGTCATTAAAGTTGACGTTTCACATAAACAAATTTTTAATGAAGATTTCTTTGTTTTTCCTCATTTTATAAAAGTGAGTATAATTAGGCACTCATTAGCAGAGACTTCATGACTCAAAAATCTCTACAGTGAATTAAAGTTAACCTTTATTTTGTTCAATGTCACCATTAGAGCACATTGATTTATTAATAATCGGCTATTGGAGAAAATCCACTACATTTTTCCATTAGCAGCAAGGAATCTTTTATATGCACCATCCCACTGACAGGATACCACATACCACAGCCTTTGATATACCAGTCGTGGTGCACTGGCTAGAATGACAAATTGCCCAATGGGCCCACCGACGGGGATCGATCCCAAACCGACCGCGCATCAAGCAAGTGCTTTACCACTGGGCTATGTTTCACCCACCCCCTACAGTGAATTAAAACTAAATCTGTTGGTTTATGCAAATGGAAGTTGTACAAACAGAGAAGCGAAGTTCGCAGCGTAATAACAAGACAACACATCCATGGTAAGGCTTAGAGCATCGAGAAGAACGTCAAACAAAAACGTGCAATATTGTTATGACACAAGTTTTAAACACGCTGTCCTTCACCTAATGACTCCGTAAAGCAAGATTCAACATTTCAAACATGGTAATGTATGTCACACGAAACTCCTAATGATTCCGTAAACCAAGATTCGACATTTCAAACATGGTAATGTATGTCACACGAAACTCCTAACGACTCCTTAAACCAAGATTCGACATTTCAAACATGGTAATGCATGTCACACGAAACTCCTAATGATTCCGTAAACCAAGATTCGACATTTCAAACATGGTAATGCATGTCACACGAAACTCCTAACGACTCCTTAAACCAAGATTCGACATTTCAAACATGGTAATGCATGTCACACGAAACTCCTAAGGACTCCGTAAACCAAGATTCAACATTTCAAACATGGTAATACATGTCACACGAAACTCCTAATGACTCCTTAAACCAAGATTCAACATTTCAAACATGGTAATGCATGTCACACGAAACTCCTAATGACTCCTTAAACCAAGATTCGACATTTCAAACATGGTAATGCATGTCACACGAAACTCCTAATGACTCCGTAAACCAAGATTCGACATTTCAAACATGGTAATGCATGTCACACGAAACTCCTAATGACTCCGTAAACCAAGATTCGACATTTCAAACATGGTAATGTATGTCACATGAAACTCCTAATGACTCCGTAAACCAAGATTCGACATTTCAAACATGGTAATGCATGTCACACGAAACTCCTAATGACTCCTTAAACCAAGATTCGACATTTCAAACATGGTAATGTATGTCACATGAAACTCCTAATGACTCCGTAAACCAAGATTCGACATTTCAAACATGGTAATGCATGTCACATGAAACTCCTAATGACTCCTTAAACCAAGATTCGACATTTCAAACATGGTAATGCATGTCACACGAAACTCCTAATGACTCCGTAAACCAAGATTCGACATTTCAAACATGGTAATGCATGTCACATGAAACTCACAAACAAAATGATAGAGTGGTCGTCTGAGGTGCAGTCAGTTACAGGATCAACTGTTCTCAATGGACTTAGCATTTGCCTAATGACTGGTACATCAAACATTGTGCTATGTACTGTTCTGCATTTTGGCAGGAGTAGTAGCCTGTGTGACAGCAATGTGTTTCTCTGGGCCCTACATACTACATACTCTCTCTACCTCTCTTTCCTTTGACATCCAATAGCCGATGATTAATAAATCAATGTGCTCTAGTGGTGTCGTTAAAAAAAACAAAAAACCTTTCTTTCTTTCCCTCCACTCTCTCTCTCTCTCTCTCCCTCCCTCCCCCTCTCTCCACTCTCTCTGTCCACTCGCTCTTTCCGATCTCTCTTTTTTTTCCCTCCCAGTGTCTCTTTCTTTCTCTCTCTTCCTCCCTTTATCTCCACATTCTTTCTCTGTCCCCTCACTTTTTCTCTCCCTCAAACAAGTGTTAAAATGACCACATGTTAAACACCAAATATCCATAGTTTAAAATGTGCTGAGGTGTTGTTAAACAAAATTTGAATATTCTCTTCCTTTCCATTCCATCCAAGACATCCATTAGCGAACAACTCAGAATATATATATATATATATATATATATATATATATATATATATATATATATATATATATATATATATATATATATATATACACACACATATATATATACACACATATATATAAGCTGAAGTTCAACATTTCAAAGATAATAATTAACATCCGACAGAACATACGAAGTGTAATAAAAAAAGAAGTTTGTTTTGTTTAATGACACCACTAGAGCACATTGATTTATTAATCATCAGCTACTGGATGTCAAACGTTTGGTCATTTTGACATATAGTCTTAGAGAGGAAACCCGCTACATTTTTCAATTAGTAGCAAGGTATCTTTTATATACACCATCCCACAGACAGGATAGAACATACCACAGCCTTTGATATACCAGTCGTGGTGCACTGACTGAAACGAGAAAAGACCCAATGGGTCCACCGACGGGGATCGATCCTAGACTGACGACACATCAGGAGAGCACTTTACCACTGAGCTACGTCCTGCCCCCAAGTGTGATGACAGTGCAGTTCTCATCACACCTCTAACGGCCTAATTACCAACACATGATTAACTATCAACATATGATTAACTCTGATTGATGCTCCTGGCTTCAAGTTATTATTTCCTGTTACTCATTACAGGTGTTTACTTTATCCTGGTCATCTGTTGAGCGAAATCAACCTCAGTCCATAGAGCACTCACCTGAGGTAAGGGGCCGGTCGTAGCCCAGTGGTAAAGCACTCACTTGATGTGCAGTCGGTCTCGGATCGATCCCTGTCAGATGGGCCCATTGGGCTATTTCTCATTCCAGCCAGTACATTATAACTGGTATATCAAAGGTCCTGATATGTGCTATTCCGTCTGTGAGATGGTGCATATAAAAGAGCTCTTGCTGCTAATGAAAAAATGTAGGAGGTTTTCTCTCTGTGACTATATGTCAAAATTACCAAATGTTTGACATCCAATAGGCGATGATTAATAAATCAGTGTGTTTTAGTAGTCGTCAAACAACGCAATCTTTTCACCTACGGTGCTTTGGTTAAAGGATCAAACTTCCAACTGGGTTTTTCCCTATCCCAACCCACAAATATACTCTTCAAAAAAAGTTGGGGAACTTGAAATATTAATGTTAAGATCAACTATTAGACCGAACATATGTTTTGACCACAGACATCCTAGTAAAGAACTTTCAGGTCTGTTTATCAACACACAGAAACACATTCCATAGTTTGTACATGCATCACGCAGTTGCCCCGTACATGTGCGTGGGGTGTCATTCTCGATTTTGACAATTTCCAGGAAGGTCGATTAATCACTGTGGAACATTATTTCTGTCAATCTTTTTCATTCTGTTGATCATACATTGTTATTGTTTTGTTTTTAGTCCTTTTTATTGTTTGAATTTTCGATTTACTGATAAAAAAAACATCAACTTTAAAATTTCACTTCTGACCCCAATCGTCCTTCAAGATCTTTGGTGGTCATAAAACCTACTGTAATACTGAACTACCGGTTGTAATGTTTGCACAATTAATTCACTATTATCATATAACCATTCCCCACAGCTAAAATACCTTACAATTGTGGAAATTGTAAATTCTTATTAGAGTTCCCCTACTTTTTTTGTAAAGAAAGAAATGTTTTATTTAACAATGCACTCAACACATTTTATTTATGGTTATATGGCATCAGACATATGGTTAAGGACCACACAGATTTTGAGAGGAAACCCGCTGTCGCCACTACATGGGCTACTCTTCCGATTAGCAGCAAGGGATCTTTTATTTGCGCTTCCCACTGGCAGGATAGCACAAACCATGGCCTTTGTTGAACCAGTTATGGATCACTGGTCGGTGCAAGTGGTTTACACCTACCCATTGAGCCTTGCGGAGCACTCACTCAGGATTTGGAGTCGGTATCTTGGATTAAAAATCCCATGCCTCGACTGGGATCCGAACCCAGTACCTACCAGCCTGTAGACCGATGGCCTGCCATGACACCACCGAGGCCGGTTTTTTTGTAAAGAGTATAGTACATCAAAGATTATGGTATGTGTTGTCTAGTCTGTGGGAAAATGCATATAAAAGATCTTTAGCAACAAATAAAAAAATATAGTGAATTTCCTCTGAAGACTATGTGTCAGAATTACCAGTCTGACATCCAGTAGCTGATGATCAATAACTAAATGTGCTCTAGTGGTGATGTTAAACAAACAACTTTTAACTTTGGTCATCGGCTATTACAGAGGAATTAAATTAACTGGAAAATAGTTGTATATTTATTATTAATTAACATATTTTAAACACTGCATTATGTTACATCATTCTCCTTATTTACAGAATGAATGAACAAATGAACAAATGATTTCAAGATAAACAAAATTTAAAAATAAAAAATGAACAAATGAATGAATAAACTAGTAAGTGAATAAATCAATCAATAATAAGTATAAATAAATAAACAAACATACAAAGTTAACATTCCAACAACAATAATAACCTACATGTATGCACAAACTATGCAAAATATGTTTACCACCATACAACAATATTTACTTACCCTCACAAATGAACAAACAAACATCGATGACATAATAAGCTCTACTAAAAATACCAACGGTCTAATATTATTAAATAAGACTTTTACTGCAACAAGCATACACAATCCCGTTTGGAATAGCACAACCAAAATGCCACCAGTAGACTGGTACTTACAGGTAATTACGTGACGCGTACCGGTTATACGGACACCTAGAGGCTACGGTTACATACATCAATACCAACAACAAGACTAGCTGTCAAGACGAACAGCAGAACGTGAAGTATCAGCGACTATAAAAATATACACTTGACACTCAGTTAAAACTGGTTTACACCAAATGTAGGACCATAAAAATATAAATGTGACGCTTACATACTGGTTTACACCAAATGTAGGACCATGAAAATATAAACATGACACTTAAACTGGTTTACACCAAATGTAGGACCATGAAAATATAAATGTGACGCTTACATAAACTGGTTTACACCAAATGTAGGACCATGAAAATATAAATGTGACGCTTACATAAACTGGTTTACACCAAATGTAGGACCATGAAAATATAAACATGACACTTAAACTGGTTTACACCAAATGTAGGACCATGAAAATATAAATGTGACGCTTACATAAACTGGTTTACACCAAATGTAGGACCATGAAAATATAAATGTGACGCTTACATAAACTGGTTTACACCAAATGTAGGACCATGAAAATATAAATGTGACGCTTACATAAACTGGTTTACACCAAATGTAGGACCATGAAAATATAAACATGACACTTACTTAAACTGGTTCACACCAAATGCTACACCATGAAAATATAAACATGACACTTACTTAAACTGGTTTACACCAAATGCATGACCATGAAAATATAAACATGACACTTACTTAAACTGGTTTACACCAAATGCAGGACCATGAAAATATAAACATGACTCTTACTTAAACTGGTTCACACCAAATGCAGGACCATGAAAATATAAACATGACACTTACTTAAACTGGTTCACACCAAATGCTGCACCATGAAAATATAAACATGACACTTACTTAAACTGGTTCACACCAAATGCTGCACCATAAAAATATAAAATGACACTTACTTAAACTGGTTCACACCAAATGCAGGACCATGAAAATATAAACATGACACTATATTAGAGTGGGGTGGAGTGGACACCTGTGCATTGTGTGCACAAAGTAAAGGAAAGGAACGCTTATTTAACAACACATCAGTGCATTTTAAACTATGGCTATTTGGTTTCCAACACATGGTGGTTATTTCAACACTTGGTCGAGATAGTGAGAGAAAGGAAAGGAATGTTTGATTAACGACATTTTAAACTACAGTCCTTTGTTATCTGGGACATGATCTAGCTCAGACAGTAGAGCGCTTGTCTGAGGACCTTGCATCGTAGGATCAAACCACCTCTGTGGATCCATTCTCCAATTAATTTTTTTTTTCTAATGCCAACTAGTGCACCACAACTGCTATATCAAACACCATGGTATGTGTTAAGATCCCTTACTCCTAATTGAAAAATATAGTGGGTTTCCTCTAAGACTAATTAATAAATCAATGTGCTCTAGTGGTGTCATTAAACAAAATAAACTTTTCCTCTATGACCACGAATAAAACATTATCAAATGTTTGACAATAGCCGATGATTAATAATCAATGTATCTCGTTCGAGCCAGTGCACCACAATTGTCTTATCTAAGGCTGTGGTATGTGCTATCCTGTCTGTAGGATGGTCACATATAAAAGATCCCTTGCTACCAGAGAGAGAGAGAGAGAGAGAGAGAGAGAGAGAGAGAGAGACAGACAGACAAGACAGACAGAGACAGAGAGAGACAGAGACACAGACAGACAGACAGACAAGAAAGCCACACACTATAAAGATAACAAAAAAACCCTGACATCTCCCACAAACTACTAACCTGCATAAACACTCGACTCCCATTTCTCAAATTGATATATTTTCCTTCTTTAAAATACATGGTGTACTTTGTGAAGAAGAGTTTTAAACCTGCCCTACTGGTTTTAATCTCACTGTCAGCTGAACTCTCTTTACAAAATGAAGGACTTACTTAACCCAGGTAACATAATATGTAATTCATGTTCACCGGAGCGTGGATGGCAAAGACAAGGGAATGTTAGTTCTCCACAGCTCCCACCTCATGCAGCCTACCTCAATATATCAACATACCAAATCTGGAGGTCTCAATATCGGGTCTGTATCAATAAAAACCCTGATATGTGTGTTGCATTATGTAGCTATGCGACATAGTTCTACAAATCTGTACAGAGACACTGGAAGAATGTAACTTGGCAGAAAAAGTACTTTAAAAAAAAAAAAATTAAATGTAAAGAAAATTAATAAATCTTTAGAATAATATATATCCAAGCAGACTGTTTTAGCATGTGGTCAATATTCTCTAAAAGAAAAGGAATGTTTCTTTAAAGACACCTCAGCGATTTTTGATATATGGTTAATTGGTGTCTGGTATATAACTTTTCCCCACACTTAGTCAAGAGAGAGGGAGAAACAGACAGACAGAGACAGACAGACAGACAGACAGACAGAGAGATATATATAGAGATAGAGAGAGGGAGAAATGGGATGACAGAGATAGGTGAGAGAGAGAGGGGTGAAAAAGGGAACAGGGTGAGAGAGAGAGAGAGAGAGAGAGAGAGAGAGAGAGAGTGTGTGTGTGTGAGAGAGAGAGAGAGAGAGAGAGAGAGAGACAGAGAGAGAGTGAGTGTGAGAGAGAGAGAGAGAGAGAGAGAGAGAGAGAGAGAGAGAGGGTGAAAAATTAGATCGAAAGGCACCGAGGTTGATTGGGGGGGGGGGGGGGGGGGGGGCTGCTACCACATAGGCTACACCTATCAAAATTATCTTTTTCATGTACTTTCCAAAAGACAAGGTAGTACATACCATGGCATTTGATGAACCAATAAGGCACAGGTTGGAAGGAAACAGTCTATCAAGGACAATTGATTGGAGGATATATATCACATCTGCAAACAACTGACGAAAACGTCTACATGGACATAAATATCTATATACACTACACATATCCATTAAATATCCATATACACTAAACATATCCATTAAATATCCATATACACTACACATATCCACTACACATGTCCACTACACATGTCCACTACACATGTCCACTACACATATCCACTACACATATCCACCACTACACATATCCACTACACATATCCATTAAATATCTATATACACTACACATATCCATTAAATATCCATATACACTACACATATCCATTAAATATCCATATACACTACACATATCCACTACACATGTCCACTACACATGTCCACTACACATGTCCATTACACAAATCCACTACACATATCCATTACACATGTACACTACACATATCCATTAAATATCTATATACACTACACATATCCATTAAATATCTATATACACTACACATATACACTACACATATCCATTAAATATCTATATATACTACACATATCCACTACACATATCCACTACACATATACACTACACATATACACTACACATATCCATTAAATATCCATATACACTACACATATCCACTACACATATCCATTAAATATCTATTAAATACATTAAAAATTGCAAAATGAAAACACTTCCATGTGGTGTATATGATGACATACATTATTCAGCTGAAGGTCACTAGTCTAGTTTGGAGAATATAATTTTTACACAGTTACAAAATAAAGACGCTTCTGTTTGGAACCCGGTACATACATTGATATATTCATTACTCTTCGGTAAATAGAGTTACTCATGTGGAAGTCTTAAAATGAAATTAAAAAAAATATTTCATTACATAGCAAGCACATGCAAGTGTTAATATCCAAAGTTAAAACACTGTTGGTTCATGATTCCTTAATTCAATCAGACGTATACAGTGACATACATTACCCATGTGCAAGTTGTAGTCTACAATATATTCCAAACAATCAGGGGTGGGAATTGGTGAACTGTAAAAAAAATAAAAAAATCTAGAGGGGTCCGAGGACAAGGATAATTAAAATGCGAGGAAATGCAATGTTCCTCTGAAAACCATGGATCTGAGGAGAATTCCCACCCCTGAAACAATGGAAGAGACATCATCATACTTATATGCTGCATCTGCTTTTTTCATGATTCCAAAAAGAAGAAACATTCCTATGGTGCATATAGGAACATACATTACTCACAAGCAAGTCTTAATATTCCAACTGAAAACATTGCTTTTTTCATAATTCCAAAAAGAAGAAACATTCTTATGGTGCATATAGGAACATACATTACTCACAAGCAAGTCTTAATATTCCAACTGAAAACATTGCTTTTTTCATGATTCCAAAAAGAAGAAACATCCCCATGGTGCATATAGGAACATACATTACTCTCAAGCAAGTCTTAATATTCCAACTGAAAACATTGCTTTTTTCATGATTCCAAAATGAAGAAACATTCCTATGGTGCATATAGGAACATACATTACTCACAAGCAAGTCTTAATATTCCAACTGAAAACATTTTTTTTTAATGATTCCAAAATGAAGAAACATCCATTTGGTGTATACAGGAACATACATTACTCACAAGCAAGTCTTAATATTCCAACTGAATTTCTTTCCATTGCCACCCCCCCCCCACCCCCCCCCCACCCCGATTCCTTAATGAAGAAACATCTACATGTATTTGGTGTATACAACAAGAAACATTTCTCACAAGCAAATATCAATATCCAAATTAAAAACATTTAATTTTTAATGATTCCAAAATGAAGAAACATCCAACTGATGCACATAACAACAAACATTACTCACATGCAAGTCTTAGTCTGCATGATTCCAAAGAACGGAAGAGACTTCAAGACTTCTTGACTTTTGCCGTCTGTCGTTTGTGTTGACATTCTCCAACTCCACCCTGGAGAGCACAAATATCCCCCAACAACTGGCGTGTGTTCCCAGCGCCAATATTCACGCGATTAGGCCGTCACCACTAATCAATCGGTCAACAAAGGATCCTCGTCCAGCGTGAGGAGGACGCAGGACAGCCACACCAGTTTAAAATCAAACATCATGACAACCACCATTTTCGTCTGTTTGTCCAAGATGAAGATCTGGGGTAGAGTTAAAGTCTAACAACACCACTAGAGCACACTGATCACGTTATCATTGGCTGCTGGATGTCAAACATTTGGTAATTTTTTACTCGAAGTCATAGAGGAAGCCTACTACATTTTTGCGTTAACAGCGAGAGATCTTTTGTATGTTATTTTTCTAGACAGGACAGCACATACCATGAACACTGATAGACCTGTTATGAGGCACTGGGTGGGACTGAGGGAAAACCCCCAAACCACCTAGATGGGTTGATCCCTCAACTCGATCACCTCAGGCGAGCACTCTACTAATGGAGCCAGATCCCGCCCCTCAATGGTAGAGTTAAAAGTTTCTTTTGCTTAACAACACCACTAGAGCACACTGATTTATAAATCATCGGCTATTGGATGTCAAACATTTGGTAATTTTTGTCAGAGGAAAGCCATTAAATTTGTTCATCAGTAGCAAGGTATCTTTAATATGACCTTTAATTCCCAGACAGGACAGCACATACCATGAACATTTATACACCTGTCATGGGGCACTGGTTAGAACAGAAGAAAGCCAATCAGAGAATGGGTCCACTGAGAGTCATCAATCGTATCACCGATACATCTGAGATGAGCATTCTAATGACCGAACTGAATCCCACTCCTCCACACCAC
The DNA here is from genome assembly GCF_016097555.1 of Gigantopelta aegis. Lineage (NCBI taxonomy): Eukaryota > Metazoa > Mollusca > Gastropoda > Neomphalida > Peltospiridae > Gigantopelta > Gigantopelta aegis. The sequence continues at coordinate 5,065,371 of NC_054700.1, read as the reverse complement.
TTTAAAATCAAACATCAGGCAGCCACCATTTGTCCGTTTGTCACTGGGCAGGGTGAAGTAGAGGCTTAAAGTTAAAACTTTATTTTATTTAATGACACCACTAGAGCACATCGATTTATTAAAAATTGATTACTGAATGACAAATATTTCATAATTTCCACATAGTTTTAGAGGAATCCCGTTACATTTTTGTATTAACAGCAAAGAGGTCTTTTAAATGCACGTTCCCCAGACAGGACAGCACATATTATGCCCTTTGATATGACAGTCATGGGGACAGACAAAAAACCAGTCAGAGAATGGGTCCAATGAAAGGGTGTGCACTCTACCCACTGAGCTAGATCAAACTCTCCCTACCCACCCCCACCCCAAAATGCACCTTGTTTTATATGCTAATTTACTATTCTCACACCTGCTTTTTCATTACATAAGGTAAACTACTAGAATCTGGTCCAAAACTATTGGTATGGTTAGTCCAATACTTGGTCAACAAAGAGAACAAACCTTCTGCTAGAGGGGACTGATCCTATGACCTACTGCACCTCAGACTAGCATACAGAGCTATGTGTATCCTGTCCCATTAGAAAAGACGTCATGAAATATGAATACAATCAATCAAACTCGGACTGGAGAGTCATCAGCAAGGACAAGTCACCTTGGATGTAACAAGTGACACCCAGTTCAAGTTTCCATCTATGTACTACAACTAAAACAAACACAAAAACACTGCTCACTAATGTGTGTATGACACAGACCTGTAGAAACATCTCCATACTACAACTCAAACAAAAACACTGCACACTAATGTATGTATGACACAGGCCTGTAGGAATATTTGGAGTTGGGGGAGGGGGAGGGGAAGGGAGCACAATCTCATGGACAGGGACAAGCCAGATTTTTATCTTTATTTAGAGTAAGAACCCCCCCCCCCCAAAAAAAAAAAACCCAACAACAACATAATATGTTTGTTCTGAAATGGGACGTGCATGCGTGTGTGTATTCACGTTCAGAGAATGGTACACAAAAATGTTTGTTTTGTTTAATAGCAGCACTATAAATCATTGGCTACTAGTTTAATTATGTACATGTAGTCTTTAGTGGAAATCCATTACATTTTATTTTTTTTAACAGCAGGAGATCTTTTATATGCAGTTCCCCAGAGCAGCACCTACCACAACCTGATATACCAGTCATGGGGCACTGGTTGTTGTTTCCCATATAAAGACAAAAAACAAGGCATCTAGTAATTTGATAATATTGACAGAGTTTTCAGAGGAAGCTCATTACATGTTTCCATAAACAAGGGATCTTTTATATTCACTTTCCCACAGACAGGAGAGCACATACCACAACCTTTGATATACAAGTCATAGGGCACTGGTTGTTGTTTTTTATATAAAGACAAAAAACAAGAGATCTAGTAATTTGATAATACTGACACATTTTTCAGTGGAAGCCGATTACATTTTTCCATTAACAGGGGATCTTTTATATTCACTTTCCCAAAGACAGGAGAGCACATACCACAACCTTTGATATACAAGTCATAGGGCACTGGTTGTTGTTTTTTATATAAAGACAAAAAACAAGAGATCTAGTAATTTGATAATACTGACACATTTTTCAGTGGAAGCCGATTACATTTTTCCATTAACAGGGGATCTTTTATATTCACTTTCCCAAAGACAGGAGAGCACATACCACGACCTTTGATATACCAATCATGGGGCACTGGCTGTTGTTTCCTGAATGAATGAATGTTTAACAACACCCCAGCACGGAAAATACATCGGCTATTGGGTTTTCTCTATGACGACAAAAAAAACAAGGCATCTAGTATGTGTAATATGCGTTTTTATTACGCAAGTCTTGTATCAATACATATACAGCTGTCACCACTGTTGTAGGTAACAAAATAGAGTATACTCACTTCCATGCAGGAATCCACAACAGTTAGGATAGAGACTGTTCAACATGAACAAGTAAATAAGTAAACAAAGTAACACAACATCCACTGCTAACAAAACAGTCATAAACATCTGCTGTAAACATCTGACATACAAAATAATATTCAACATAATTATGATTGTTCAACTCATGAGACATGCGCCTAAAATTCTAGCATTTATTTAACAGCCTTAAAACAATACCAGAGGCCTGTTGTTCAAATGTTAGGTAGTTTAACGAGTGATTAACAGAAACTTAAAACACCCAAGTATTTGATCAATACAAATAATAACTGAAGGCATTGTGTTGAAACTTCATTTAGAACAACCAAAGGTGTCCATACATTATCATATCTAATGTTTGTTTTGTATTTGTGCAAAAATAATTAAAATGAAAATTATCACACTAATCAGAGTTAATTTAATCATACTTTAACAAGTAGGCCCTGATGTACAAATATCAAACTGTTTCTTCCATGGTAGATTAATTTTCTTCAAAATTTAAATTTATTCACCTCTTGAAAATTCTCATTTAAATATTTTTTAAAGTTAATTTACAGGGATTTTACATCTTTTGTTTCACAGCAAACATGATGTCCATGGCCACAACAATGTGTCAGATTACAGTTAATGTAAAATGTTTTAAAGGATGACCCAGGAAGTAAGAATATTTTAACACAAGTGACCTAAAAAATGTATGCACCAAACACAGGTATAACATTATATTTATTAACACAATGTGGTTACAAGTACACACAAGTACACACATGCACATACACACAGTGACTAATGAATGTGACTTTAGAAGGTTAATAAAATGTTGCCATTTCATGTCTAGATTTGATTTGTATTGTATTGCAAAATCTCCATTAATTCAGGATCAGATTACGTGCTTATTAAATAAACATGATGGATCATGCATTTTATGAATAACTTATAGTATCCTATACAACCCTATTAATTTATATAACTTGTGCCTAATCCATTTGTTCTTTAAAAAGCAATACAGTATGTTTCAGTTAAACCCTATTTATATTGCCCAGTTTGCCTACAAAATAGACCACCTCTTTAGATCTACATTCTATTTGCATTCAGATCAGAAGAAGCCATTGCCAATTATAGAGATTATTATACAAGCTTGTGTGTCGTACAGATTTTACGAAACGACCGTCAGGAATTTTGTATTGCCCGAGTGAAAGTGAGGGTAATACATGAATCCTGATGCGAGTTTCGTAAAATCAATACGACTCACATGCGAGTGTAATAATTTCTATTATCCATATTATTATTATTGTTTTCTTTATGTCAAAATGTTTCAGCCACAACTAGAAGGAGATCATGAAATGATGTCATATTTCAAATGCAGTTTGAGCTAGGACTGGAGAAGCAATGTCATGTTATGACGTCGCTTCCCACAATTACGTCATTACACTTGTTATTACAGTTATGTTGAACCATATGGACAATAAAAGCCATTATTATATAACATTTAGTGAAATATCTTAAAATATCAATGAAATGAAAGTGTTATCAGTCACTCAGTGACAGTAACACATTTTAGAGTGCAAATTTCACTATTTCACTCTAAAATGTGTTATTGTCACCGTAGAAAGTGTTATTGTCACCGTAAGAAAGCTGGAACTATTTTGCTGCTGGCATTTTAAAAATAAAGGTAAATTGTCAAAAGTTATATAATAAATAGAAAATTTCATGTTTTTTGTCAAATATGATTTATATCTCATCTCGTGAAGTTTGCAATTACATCACACTCGTTGCGCAAGCGCGGCTCATGAGATATGATTGCAAACTTCACTCAGTGAGATATAAATCATATATGACAAAAAACATGAAATATCCTTTATGTATGTTATACACAAAATTGGAAATGGTCCTCAAACCTATACGATATGTGGGTGTTAACTGGTCCCAAGTGTTGGTGTTCAAAACTTCAGCCTTGCCTCAAATATAAAATAAATCAGGGTGTCCGAATCATTGAATCAAATGTTTTCCTGTCACATACGGCATGATAAATATATAGATAAACATCATTGCAAATGTTAAGCACAACTTAATTTTGCTGAGATGTATGGATTTACAACCTAATGAACTTCTGTGGGACATTTTGGCACAAAATAAAAAAGAGAGAGAGATCCAAGATTCAATTGGCATATATACTTATAGTCTGTCCCATCATTCTATAAAAATATTTCTTGTATATAATTTCAGTTTGGTTTAACATAAGAAGAAAAGTAAAAGTGGTGTGGAAGTAACCAAAATAGACTATTTTTGTGTGCAATTTATAAATCAATCGACTCAGCAATAAATAACTTGTAGTAAATGTCATAGTTTGAAACAAGGCATTCCCTGTGGAACGGACTACAGAGTAATTGGCCAATACAATCCCTTGTTCCAGTAAATCATGTGCCAGTGTAATAGTGCGAGGAGGTGTGTTAATGCAGTCATTCTTGCACATACTAATGACACTATTACCACAACGGTACATGCAATCGGACAATATGCTTCTCATTATAGCCAGTGGTCCTTGTTTAGTCCATCGACACACCAGGGCTTCAAATAAAAGTATAATATAGGCTTAAGCACTGTTATATGTTTTTTTAAAACTGCAGGCCAAAAGAAACATGTCCTGATAAGAGTAAAATATAGCCTGCCGAAGGAAGTAAGACAGTATGAGGTGGGTGAGGTTTCGGGATGGGGTGTGAAAAATTAGCATCTCAGAGATGTATTTTTATATCATTATGTAATTAAATCACAACGTTCAGAATCACAAGCTAAATTGTAAATAAAACAATTGTACATAAAAATGAAACAAAATCAGTCTCTTAAAAATGACCTGCGATTTTTAAGGCATTTTTACCAGGTGAATTTTTATTCTGCCTGCTACGTCTAAATAATGGGATTGATTTTTGCAGGCTTCTATTTCAAGTCCTGTATACCTAATCCTTGTTTGTATATTTTAGCAGGCTGCTATTTCAAGTCCTGTATACCTAATCCTTGTTTGTATATTTTAGCAGGCTGCTATTTCAAATCCTGTATACCTAATCCTTGTTTGTATATTTTAGCAGGCTGCTATTTCAAGTCCTGTATACCTAATCCTTGTTTATATATCTTTGTAGAACGTTAACAAACTTACACACAAGTTTACAATCTGATATTTGAACAATAAACTGTTATTTGATTCCATTTGGTCAAACAAACAGAACAAGTCTGGGGAAAAACAACAACTTATGTGCTGCTTAACTTTTGGTGAGGTGTATACATGTATGTAGCGTAAAACACACTGCTATACCATAATATTGCTCAGTCATCAACATCTAAAAATAAGCCACAAATTTGACTTGCAATTGTTAATTGCAAAATAGTGACGTATTCTTAATTCACAAACACAACAAAAACAACATGAAATTAACATTATCAAAAGTACATGTTTATGTAATTAACATCTTTTTTGGCAAAAATTCAACAAATTATCACCTGGATAATTTATCACACAGGTAAAACTTAGACTATATCACAGAATAATTGTTTTATACTGTCAAACAACACCAACCAGTAAACAAAATATTAATGTTTTATTCAACATCATTTTATTAACTCACAATTTCTTCATTTAATTTCTATTTTTCCTTTTAAGCAACAAAGAATTATTTTTAATACTTTCCAAGATAGGGAAGCACCATAAGCGTACAAGACGGGGTGGGAGGCAACCGCCCCCCTAGTGCTGGAGCAAAACCTAAAATTTGGGCAAAAATTATAAGACATTCGGGTAAAATGTGTTAACCTGAGACCTCTTTGGCATATATTTCCATCATTCTACCCTCAAAATTAGTTATAATCTATGTAAAAATGTGTATTCGGGCATTTTCATTTAATTTGGACAAAAACCAGCCTGCGCCGACCCCCTCAAAAAAAAGGGAGCCCCATACACCTATGGGAAGCGCATACCAAAATCTTTGAAATTACGATCCGCTAAGAGGGATGGATCCAACAACCCACAGTACATCAAAATCAAGATTTACCACATTAAACTACTTTCTGCTCTTCAATGACAAGTACAACTTAAAAAGACAAAACAAACACTAAAATAATGTTTAAATATTTAAATACCCATAACTAATATGGAGGGGAAAAAACCGGCAACTGACATATTCACAGAGACACAAATATCCCCAAAACAATATTTTGACTGCAAAATATTAAATTTTTTAGATATCAATTTTTTTTTTAAATTGAAAACAACCTTTATACCTTTTATTTAATTTTTTGAAACCTTTTACATTTCTGTTGTACTACTTCAAGAAAACGTTTCTGTTATTAATCAGAAACATAATATGGTGGGTGTGGTGGGTAAAAGTAAAAAGTTTTTAAAGTATTGCTTGAATTAGACAATAAATAATAATACAATGGACATTATGTAACACATACATATGTGTTGATTAACAAATGAACAAATTAAGACAACAAATAAAAATTTAACCTACTAATTCTAACAGATCAATAAAACAAACCAAAGGTATCCTCCTTTGAAAAGCTTGGGATAATAATAAAACAAAATTAAATTAAAATCAATAGCTCAGTTAGAGAAAGAAATGAAATATTAAAAAAAAAAAAAGGACAAAAAAATAAAAATAAAGAAATTATGAAGTTTTAAAGCAAAACAAAATATTGGCATTTTGCCAACAAAGCAAACACAATTGCTAGTCCCAGAGTTCCTTGAGAGACATCCCAGAATTCCCTGCGGATTGAGGAAGTGCGAGTCAGTCCAGCCCATCTAGGTGTAGTGCAGCAGACTACAACACGTACCTTTCACTGGCTTCTCATTGGTGGAATTCAAATTCCCTAAATCCCTTTCATTGGCCGTTTTAAAATCACTTCTAGGAAATGCAGTCAGATCTTTAGATTTCTGGAAAGAAATTAATTAAAAATTCAAATAAAATTTAAAAAAACATAAATTGTGTAAAACCAGTATGAAGAATGCCACAAATCAATACATACCCTTGACCAATATACACCAGTAATTAATCCAAATTTGTTGGACCCTTTTTGATTTTCATTTTTGGCCAAGTTCTGGAGATATTTTTGCAACCAAACTGGACAATTTTACTTGTTACTATGCACCTGTAATGATTTTGTTAGATGGTAGGAAGTGTAAGTTGGAAAGTCATATATGGAAAGTCTAGAGCACATTGATTAATTAATCATCGGCTATTGGATGTCAAACATTTGGTTATTCTGACACATAGTCATCAGAGGAAACCTACTACATTTTTTCCATTAGCAGCAAGGGATCTTTTATATGCACTTTCCCATGACTGTTCTGGCAAATTAAACTTGTAATGATTTTGAAAAGAAAGAAAGAAATGCTTTATTTAACGACACACTCAACACATTTTATTTACGGTTATATGGTGTCAGACATATGGTTAAGGACCACACAGATTTTGAGAGGAAACCTGTTGTTGCCATTTCATGGGTTACTCTTTCCGTTTAGCAGCAAGGGATCTTTTATTTGCGCTTCCCACAGGAGGATAGCACAAACCATGGCCTTTGTTGAACCAGTTATGGATCACTGGTCGGTGCAAGTGGTTTACACCTACCCACTGAGCCTTGCAGAGCACTCACTTAGGGTTTGGAGTCGGTATCTGGATTAAAAATCCCATTATTCGACTGGGATCCGAACTCAGTACCTACCAGCCTGTAGACCGATGGCCTAACCATGACGCCGGTTGTAATGATTTTGAAGATATATATTTAAAATCTGAATATACTTTGATATTATGGAATAATATTTCTTAACACCTGAGTTTTAAAATTGTTTTTTTTTAAATCATCCTCTCCTTGATGATATATGCAACTGGTTGCCACTTCCCCATGTAAAAATGTCAATGAAATTTCAGAACTATATCCTCCAAAAAAGGAGAAAAAATTTACCATATTTTGTTATATCATTGTTCTTTGTTTCATTGACACACACAGACCAATTTGCTATGACTGCATTGAAATATTTAACACCTGGATGTGAAATAAAAAACATTTATTATGTAAAGATTTCGTCACAATGGGCCACCTATTCCTAGTTGTATTAATCTAAAAGTAAACGGTTCAGCTACAACAGAAATTTCAATATTATCTTGCCAAAACATTTAGTTTTCAAAAGCTATTCAAATGACATTTTGGCATCTGTTTGATACACATTTGCGACGTTGTTTTGATACGGCTTTATTCCCATATTACAAAGATATGAAATATCTCTTTAATATGACAACTCGGCACATTTTTAGTCTCCTAACATTCCAACTGGAGAGGACTATACGTTTCATATCCATCCTTCTGTCTGTCTTTTTAAGATATTGAGCTGAAATGTTGTATAAAGTTACTAATCAAGTTTGACTTTCATGGCGATTAACCCATTTCTGACAAGAATTATACGAAAATTTGTTGGGTTCGAGACAGGTATTGCTTTAGCAGTACTCCCAAAATTCTTGTTAAAACTTTGACCATTTGGTGTTGAACATCTATGATTATTTAGAAAGTTACTTGAAACAAGAGAGATAATCTGCTGCCATCATAGAGGCTGTGCCATCCAAAAGGTATACCATTCACTTAGATTTACAAGTTGTTGGACAGGAAAAATACTCAAGTCCTTTGAAGACATGCCTCGGTGCATTCACAATCTGCATTCCTCATTTATGGGTTACACGAATATAAATCCAGGTAACCCATTTCTTTTTTGTGTAACCCGTTATGTCTATAAATAAAAGACGTCCTAAATGAACAAATTGAAAAATAGGTTATGCAAAATTAAGATATGCAGGAGTGACATGCAAATGAAATAATAATTTTAAAAATTTTCAGAGTTCTGAAGACCATCAACCCTGCTATACACTGTAATTGAGGCGATCACTCTACCACTTAGCTATATCATGTTTCTTGTTCCCAGTAAAGTCACACTATCGAACATGTTTATAACGTAGTTAAATCATATTAATTTTCTTGGTTACAATTCTCAAGATTCCCTGTTACCCCTAACCTACCTCTGTCCGGAGGAAAACAGAGGTAGGTTAGTCAACATGACCTAGAGTTATTTTTGACATGTGTGATTTTTAAAATGATATTTAAAGGATATTTGACAATTTATATAGTGGGGGAAAGATCTGCAGGAGTTAGGTTTATGGTTGTGAATGTGCACAGATTGTTGAATGGGTTGTGGGAATCTTGTTCATGTTGACAATGTCAGATTTTTTTCATTTCACGTGTATTACCATTACGGGTTATAACCATTACTTCTCCTCCCAGCTTTCATTATATCTAGTACAAGCAAAATCAAATCATGATCACAAACTAAGTGTTGATACTACAGATTAATAATTAAATATAAATTACATTAAAAGCATAATAGCACAGAAAAGCATCTCCAGTAATAATGAACCCGTAGAGTGCTGCAGACGTGTATACACGTTCTAGGTTAAGTATTATGATGTTACATGGAACCATTGTCATAGTGTCGCTATGATCTGACTGTTTTAATGTTTTTACATATGAAAATGTTAATGGATAATAGGTGCATAAAATCCTCAAAGATATAGACAACTGGCAGCTGAGAATCGGTGTTTATTGAGAGAGAAAAAATATATGTGTTAATGCAAGTCAAATTCCTGAAACTTTCTAAAAACAATGCAGCCTTATAAGGGTTAATAAAAGACTAACACATAGCAGGAAAAAAGAAACAAAGAAATGTTTTATTCAACGACGCACTCAACACATTTTATTTATGGTTATATGGTGTCAGACATATGGTTAAGGCCACACAGATTTTGAGAGGAAACCCGCTGTCACCACTTCATGGGCTACTCTTCCGATTAGCAGCAAGGGATCTTTTATTTGTGCTTCCCACAGGCAGGATAGTACAAACCATGGCCTTTGATGAACCAGTTATGGATCAATGGTCGGTGCAAGTGGTTTACACCTAGCCATTGAGCCTTGTGGAGCACTCACTCAGGGTTTGGAGTCGGTATCTGGATAAAAAATCCCATGCCTCGACTAGGATCCAAACCCAGTACCTACCAGCCTGTTGACCGATGGCCTAACCACGACGCCACCGAGGCCGGTTAACACATAGCAGGAATACATAACGGTAAGCTCTATCATTTTAATCACTACTCATACACGTGCAGTTATATTATTGCATGTTAAAATGTAGCTAGTTCTTTTTGAAACAAGACAAGTAACAGAGCAAGCTGACTCAATCTAATGAGTTAATTGGCTGATGAGTTAATTTGCTGTGATCAACTACTTTAAATGAGCATCATATTCATACTCGTAGCTGTTTGACAGAGGACAAAAAATATCCCACAGATCCATCATCCAAGTAATACAGTCAGGGCTGCAGAAACTACTCGCCCCATCGCCAAATGCGAGTAAAAAGTCTGACAGTCGAGTTAAAAAATGCAACTACCAGTCCGACAGGGGATCTGTCTTTTTCAGACTGACTAATTTAATTTGTTATATACATATTTTGTTTTTGCATTGAATCCGCAGTGTTCTGAATAAATTGTTCTATTAAACACTTTCGGGATGTCACTTGAATTTTGTAAATCTATATAAAAGAAATGTGAAAAACAGAGTATTTCAAAATTTATTGATTTGTCAGTCAAGGTTTGGGTCTTGTTTCCGTTTGCTACATGATGTTGATCAACTACCAAGTGTCCTTATTTTGTTTTGTCATTAAAAAAAAAAAGAGAAAACAAAATCATTTGAAGTGAAGACAGTATATTATATTATTGTTAGACAATAATATATTCTATAGGCTGATGGGCTAGTAAATTTTAGTTGGTGTTGGAACGGCTAGCTAGTGAAATATTTTTAATTTCTGCACCCCTGACAGTCATTTCTGGAATTGTCTAGTCTTTTGAGCTAATTTTCATTCTTTGTTTGTACACAATAACTAACACATTTTGAAATATCATTATATCAGTCCAATGTTAAGTTTGACGACAAGATAATTTTCACACCATATGAAAAACAAACATATCAGACCATAATGTCACTTCATATCCATTTTGTAAATGGTACAGTTTGTTTAAATTACAATATTTTATTTTCCAAACATGGTTAGATGCATTAGTAATATTCAAGCAAGAGAATTTCAATAGCAATTTTTCATTCATATCATATCAGTTTTCCCGCATTCCGAAACGGAAGTATCATGCACTCAGTGTACTGTATTAATAGTAATTTAAGTATATCTGCTACCATGAAAAACATTTTGCAGTCTCTATTTCACAATTTTGATACATCAACTGTTATCAGAAATTAAATCGAATATATATTTTTAGTGAACACACTGGAAATTTACTTAAAACGAAAACCTGTTACTGGTGCAAAACTGTATTACAATTCACTCAGTGTTATTTCAATATGTTATAAAAACATTTAATTAGTACAAGCTACTACTTCTAATGAACGGAAAGTATACAACAAATACAGAACTTCATATGTATCTATTTTCTTGCTATCAACTCCTACTACTACTTAACCAATCACATGCCAATATTACTCAATGCTATCATCTACACACCAAATCTGCACTAAAAATACTCTAACAGGCTCCAGTCCCAACAAAACTATTTTCCTACTGGAATTGAATTCTTCTTTTTAATTGCTTCATATTTTTTCCCATTTCATTTAGAACACAATTAAACAAAATAGAATCCATCTTAAATTTTATATTAATGTCATTTTCCTGTTCATTACCCATCAATAAAACAATATTTACTACAACAAAGAAAAATCTTCAAAATGGCAACAAAAAAATCTTCAAAATTCAAATCAATTTAATAAAACAATTTATATTCCACTACCACTAAAAAGTACATGACACGACTCCCATAAAATATTCACACAAATTTCTACACTACTGACTGAAACAAACGTTCTGCAGAATTAAATGTGTTATCTACCATAAAACAAATTTGGTGCACTGTGTGCAACCATAAACCAAGTTTGATTGACCTAGGACTTACAGTTTGTTAAAAACTGATCTTAAAAATGAAACTTTAACGTTAAAATTTAATGCAAAAGACTAAAACATTTGAAGTTCTGTATTGGTTGTTGATTTTGATAGTGAATATGCAAAGATGAAGCATATGTTAAGAGAGAATACAGAGTTCACACTAGAGAGGAGAGAAAGTGGCTTACAGGTGAAGACGCATGCTAGGTGAGAACACACACACACACGTACATCTATTTATAGCTATACCTCGTTGACAACAGCAATACTACACATACACCTCACGCTGCAAGAGAGATTGGATCCTTAATTCTAATATTATAAAAGTATAAAATAAAGTGATAATTAAATAATTATATCTAACAGACCCAAACATGTCTGTTGTATTAAAGATGTGATCCTTAATTCTTATAATACAAAATTATAAAACAATATGATAATTAATAATTTTATCTAACAGACCAAATCATGTCTGCTACAAAAAAGATGTGATCCTTAATTCTTATATTACAAAATTATAATTATGACAATTAAATAATGATATCTAACAGAAATAATGTCTTTATTTTCAAAATAAAGAAGACAGTTTGTTCTATGTCGATGCAAATTCCTCATCCGTTTTCCGTGATTAAGCATTTTTGGAAATAGTTTAAAAGCATCTTAATATGAACTATACCTCAACTGTACACTTAACCAAGACATAAGAATGTTTTAAGAAGAATAGTCATCGTAACAGTGACACAAATGTAATTTTTAAACCTTCTGACTTCAATAAAATACAACAAAATTAAGTAAACTGCATAAATTATCCTTCAACAAACAAAAAGGTATTATAATTTAGACTTGTATAGTTTGTGAAACACTTTTATTGTTGAAATGAAAGAAATATTTTATTTAACGACACACTTGAACACATTTTATTTACGGTTATATGGCGTCAGACATATAGTTAAGGACTACACAGATTTTGAGAGGAAACCCGCTGTCGCCACTACATGAGCTACTCTTTCCAATGAGCAGCAAGGGATCTTTTATTTGCGCCTCCCATAGGCAGGATAGCACAAACCATGGCCTTTGTTGAACCAGTTATGGATCACTGGTCGGTGCAAGTGGTTTACACCTACCCATTGAGCCTTGCGGAGAACTCACTCAGGGTTTGGAGTCGGTATCTGGATTAAAAATCCCATGCCTCGACTGGGATCCGAACCCAGTACCTACCAGCCTGTAGACCGATGGCCTAACCACGATGCCGGTCTGTTTAAATGTTTCACAGACCTTTAAAGGTGGCACCAAAACTATCTCTGTGTATTTAAGTCACTGCAGTCTATAAAAATCATTAACAAGAATCTTAGTCTAAGTGGTAAGGCTGTTGTTGCCATAAAACTCAATTGTGTCACAAGACATTCTTTGTGTGTGTACAAACATAACATGCATGGAATCTAGTCTATATTGATAATTACATATATACCATGATGCAACAACATTAACAGAAGTTTTACAAAAACTGTACATCATTTTTATAAAACCGTTGTTGTTTTTGGTTTCTTTTGAAGAAGTGAACAAAAAAGAAGCTGAGAACTAAATGATCTATGGCCGATTGAATCAACGGACTGTTTTTATTGTTCGTCCATCACCATTGTTATTATGGACTAGACTGTCCAGTACTTCTATCCTTTCTTCTTTCTCTCACCATGAACACAAATGCCAACCATATCAGAACTAGTACCCATACAGTTTTACTTTGATCACAACCTTGTGGTGTATTTGGTCAAAATTCATAATACTAAAAAACAATTAATTCAGTGAGAGCAAAACTAGAATATAGTGAACTGTAACCAAACTTGGACGGTTTTAATCCAGAACCTTTATTCATTTATTAATTTCTACTTACACAACTGGTTGCCATGGTACTAGCAAAAACCTTTCATTACATACAAAGCACACGTGTAAAATCTATTCTAAAATATCTACCTGTATTTGAGTGATGTCGTCTCTCTGGGCCAATATGGCCACCGGTCCTGGAGAAAGGTTTCTGAACAACTGATACGCATCAAGAAGCGTCAACTCGTGCATCGGTTTCCCGTTTACTCGAACCAGCAAGTCTCCCTTTCTGAAAACAATATGTTACGGCTTTTAATATTTGGCACAGAAGAGAAATTAAAGCCAGAAATAATATATTACAAACTTTACTTACTAAAAGGGTGGGATTTATTTAGCTCAGTCGGTTGAGTGCTAACCGTAGGTGAATGTACTTGCGTCACAGGATCAAACCACTTCAGTGAATCCATTCAACTGATTAGTTTTTTTTTTACCTCATTGCAACCAGTGCAGCACAACTGGTTAAAGGTCGTGGTATGTGCTTTCCTGTCTGTGGGAAAGTGCATATAAAAGATTCCTTGCTGCTAATGGAAATATGTAGGAGGTTTTCTCTCATGACTATGAGTCAGAATTACCAAAAGTTTGACATCAAATAATTAATTAATCAATGTGCTCTAGTGGTGTCATTAAACAAAACAAGAATGAATGTTCAACACTTGGTAATTTTGACAAATAGTCAGAGAGGAAACCTACTACATTTTTCCATTAGCAGCGAGGGATCTTTTATATGCACCATCCAGACAGGATAGCACATACCACAGCCTTTGATATACCAATCGTGGTGCACTGGCTGTAAAGAGAAATAGCTAAATGGGTCCACAGATGGGGATCAATCCCAAACCGACCGCGCATTAAGCAAGCACTTTACTACTGGGCTAAGTACCGCCCCAACATCCACTAGCCAATGATTAATAAAATCACTATCCTCTAGAACTGTAGTGTAATCTGACCTTAACTGCCCTTCTCTGGCAGCTGGTGACCAGTCTGGAAGTGTAGTGTAATCTCACCTTAACTGCCCTTCTCTGGCAGCTGGTCACCAGTCTAGAACTGTAGTGTAATCTGACCTTAATTGCCCTTCTCTGGCAGCTGGTCACCCGTCTAGGACTGTAGTTGGTGACCCGTCTAGAACTGTAGTGTAATCTCACCTCAACTGCCCTTCCCTGGCAGCTGGTCACCAGTCTAGAACTGTAGTGTAATCTCACCTTAACTGCCCTTCTCTGCCAGCTGGTGACCAGTCTAGAACTGTAGTGTAATCTCACCTCAAATGCCCTTCCCTGGCAGCTTGTCACCTGTCTAGAACTGTAGTGTAATCTCACCTCAAATGCCCTTCCCTGGCAGCTTGTCACCTGTCTAGAACTGTAGTGTAATCTCACCTTAACTGCCCTTCCTTGGCAGCTTGTCACCCGCCTAGAACTGTAGTGTAATCTCACCTTAAGTGCCCTTCTCTGGCAGCTTGTCAACCGTCTAGAACTGTAGTGTAATCTCACCTTAACTGCCCTTCTCTGGCAGCTGGTGACCCATCTGGGACATCTTGCACATAGATATTGCTTACACCACCAAACGTCTTCCTCACCACGTTGATTCCTAGAGACACATCTTTTTCTGAAAAATAAATCACTTATATTTTAAATTTACAATAAAAATTGAACAATGTATTAAACTGACTCAAAAGTAGTTCACCTCAGGTCATGCAAGTAGCAGACAAAATGTACACAAATGGATGGATTGTTTGGGCAAGAAAGGCAACTCTCACAAAGTTAAATTTAAAAGAGTTATCTCCCATTATTTCCATTGCAAAATTTCAACAGCAATTTACTAACTAAAAACTTTTAGGTTTTTTTTGTGACATTTCTTTTTTAAGTGTTATCTCCCATATTTCCATTGCTAAATTTCAAGACAAATTTATTAATGAAAAACTGCTTTTTTGTGGCATTTATTTTTGCATCTGAAAATTGTTCAATTTATTTTTGAGCATACATGTAAATCTGAAAGAGAAAACCATATTCCCTGATCAAAACCGTATCTCTGCACAATGCAGAGTTGAAAGGATGTTAGGCAATGCCATGACTGCTTTCCTGATACACTATCTGGTGCTCGTCCTTAGGAGATCTGTACATTTACATGATCATGATGGGTTTACGTAAAAACGAAATGAGTCACCTGAATTTGTTTTTGTGTAATCCACTGTCTGTGCAAAATTTAAATTTTCAGAAGCCTGCATAAGCACATAGAGTTATCTCCCATATAAGCATGTAAACAGAGTTATCTCCCATATAAGCATGTAAACAGAGCTTTAGTTGGTTGCCTACCTTTGTAGAGATGGACTTCTAACAGCTTGTTCTTGCAGACTTCATTCTCGCTTGTTTGGCCGGAGGTGAACGTCTGTAAGGAACTCACAGAGGATGTAGTCCGAGCACTCGCGTCTTGTCTTTCTACTGAACTTACCGACGAGGCCACGCGAGTCTCGCTGTACTCGACATTCTGCGAGTACTCTCGTCTCTGCGAGTACTCTTGTCTCTGCGAGTATTCCAGCTTCTGCACCACTGACAAGAACTTCACCCCTTGGTTGTAACTGTGCAGGACAGTACTTCTCTGCTCCACTGGACGAAAACTGGAAAACGATCCAAATGAAGAACTGGAACTGGAACTCACATTCACCATCCCGTTACCGAACACACTGCTGGACACGTTCGAAGTCTGATTCTTCGCACACTGATTGGCCGGAAAGAAGCCATTCTGCAGATTCTGATTTCTTGAACAGTGATTGGATGAGAGGGAGTCAGATGACCCAGTTTCGTGGTTCTGATTGGTCAGTCTGCTCCTTAGTGACAGTACACTGGTTCCCATTTTGGGCGATTCTGTTTTTGGTTCTCCATAAGTGTATTTGGGTCTGTACGAAGGCACTGTTGGTACTAAGTTATTCTCGTGGCAGGGAGGAAAGGCTGGCAAGCTGGAGTATGGAGCAAGTCCGAATATCTGTCCATCTGTAATACTGTTGCACGGAGTGTGGCGGGGAGAGTGACTAGGGGTGGACACAGGACTCCCATCTAGGGAGTCACTAGGGGAGTGGCTTGGAGATCGGCGAGGGCTGTGGGAGAAAAAAAAACAGAAACAAATATACTAAGACAAAAACGTTTAGCAATTTGGTAAATGTGTTTAAATAAAAGAAATACTGTAAGTTTCAAAGTGAAATCAGACACTGAATTTAACTGAAGTATCCAGGGCTTCTAGAATTTTTATAAAATCCACTAGTCACGGGATCAGTGATTTTAGAAATTTACTAGCCATGATTAAAAGAAAGAAGTGTTTTATTTAACGACGCACTCAACACATTTTATTTACGGTTATATGGCGTCAGACATATGGTTCAGGACCACACAGATTTTGAGAGGAAACCCGCTGTCGCCACTACATGGGCTACTCTTCCGATTGGCAGCAAGGGATCTTTTATTTGCGCTTCCCACAGGCAGGATAGCACAAACCATGGCCTTTGTTGAACCAGTTATGGATCACTGGTCGGTGCAAGTGGTTTACACCTACCCATTGAGCCTTGCGGAGCACTCACTCAGGGTTTGGAGTCGGTATCTGGATTAAAAATCCCATGCCTCGACTGGGATCCGAACCCAGTACCTACCAGCCTGTAGACCGATGGCCTGCCACGACGCCACCGAGGCCGGTCCATGATTAAAAATTCACTAGCCCTACTTTACTTAAAAGTTAATACAATTTTACTAAATACTAGTAATAATCAGATATGTCACCTAAACAGGGAGATAAAGCTTAAAAACACTAACATTGGGGAGTTGGGGGAGTGGGCAGAATATTCATATTAACAAAACAGACTTAACTGCAACATTTGACCCAAAAAATGCACTACCTGTCGGGCATGGCAATAGCAGTTATTTACTAGCCCAACACTGAATATCACTAGCCATGGGAGAGTGGGGCTACCACAATCTAGAAGCCCTGCTGTATCATTTGTCAGTATAAGTAACTGGAGATTTTCAATGCAAAATGAAAGGTTAACTGTTTCTTCATTGAATGTAGATTTTATTTTTAAGTATATGTATAATGCATTATATAGTACCAAATGAGTGAACTTTTTTGTTGTAGTATACAATCTGTATTCAGCAGAATAGAATGTATCGTCTACCATAAACTGATCTGGTAAATAAAGAAATAATTTATGATGTAATATTTAGGATCATCGCCCATCATAAACTGATCTGGTAAATAAAGAAATAATTTATGATGTAAAAGTTAGGATCATCGCCCATGATAAACTGATCTGGTAAATAAAGAAATAATTTATGATGTTTATGATGTAATATTTAGGATCATCGCCCATCATAAACTGATCAGGTAAATAAAGAAATAATTTATGATGTAATATTTAGGATCATCGCCCATGATAAACTGATCAGGTAAATAAAGAAATAATTTATGATGTAATATTTAGGATAATCGCCCATCATAAACTGACCTGGTAAATAAAGAAATAATTTATGATGTAAAAGTTAGAATGAATCTAAAAAAAATAAAATTAAATATTAAAATAAAATAAATATTTAATTTCATGAATGTTTATTTTTTAAACTTGTGTTGAGATGAACATTTACAGGTATAACTCTAAACCAAGTTTTTTTTTATCTAGGACTTGTATTTTATTAGAATTTGGACCTGTTGAATATGTTCAATAACTGATGAAATGTGCTGGTATACACACTCTTCCTGATTAGTCAAGATTTCACCAAAGTTATTGCCACTAAATGGGATTTACAGATGTTGGTTTGGAGAAAGTCCACTGTATTTGTTAATTAAAAAAATAGTTTCATTCAATATTTTTTTTATTTTTTTTTTAAATAAAGTTTACTGATCCCCAGAAACAAAGATGGTAGTGTCAGCCATTTGTGGATTTATTTTGTCATTAAGAAGCAGAAATAAATAGAAGAAAATTATTATTAAAGTAAAGGAACTAGTTTCAAGTTTGACATAATTCAATTTGTAACGGAAAAAATATTACCACTTCATATTTAATTTTATGTAATTTTAACTGTCATTACCAAGTACCCCATCTTGTCTTGGCTGTGAAAAATTCCCATCATTTGGTTACACCCCTGGCATTCACACAGGCAGTCTCGGGTTTAAACCCTGTCATGGAGTTTGTGTTGTTAGTTATTTTATACTTGGCTCAGGGTAAAATAAGCAGACAAGTTCCCAAATGCCAACACCCCCTCCATACGATCAATTCTTGAACAGTCCTTTAGCTCAGTTGGGTTTGCTCTTACAGAGTTACAAGTTTTGTTGTTACAGAGTTACGTGTTTTGTTGTTATTCTATACCTGGCCATGGGTGTGAATCCAACAGACTGGTTTCCAAATGCCACCCACCCCCTCTACATGATCAGTTCTAGAACAGTTCTTAACTCAGTTGGTTACATGTTTTGTTACTATTCTATACCTGGCGGTGGGAGAAGCAGACCGGTTCCGAAACGTGATTCTGACGAGACCTTTCTTTAGCAATCGAAACTTGGACAAAACCTCCCGGTGAGTCAGACCTCGCAATGCCTCCCCGTTCAGAGCCACTATCTCGTCTCCTGAATAACACAGGAAACAAATGTATCTTATTGATGTTTTGCAAAGAATCGTAAAATTAGGATGGTATTAAAAATAAATGATTAAGAAACATTAAAAAAATACAGAGAGAGAGAGAGAGAGAGAGAGAGCAAGAGAGAGAGAGAGAGAGACAGAGAGCAGAGAGAGAGAGAGAGAGAGAGAGAGAGAGAGAGAGAGAGAGAGAGAGAGAGAGAGAGAGAAAGAGAAGAGAGGGGGAAGAGGGAGTGAGAAAAAAGGAGAGAGAAAAAGAAAAGAGAGAAGAGAGAGGGTACGTTATATAAAAGTTGGAGAGAAGGAACCTAATAATGAACAGATGGAAGAAATGAACTGAAATAAATCTGAGTGTACCTCCTTGTATTCTGCCATCCTCTGCGACCAGCCCGTTTGAGAAGATCCTGCGCACGATGATGCCCATGTTTCCCCTGGGCGTGTCACTGCCCCCTACAATGCTGAAACCCAGACCCTTCCCCTTGGCCCCTTTGTGGACTGTGATGGTCTGTTCATCACCATCCAGAAAAAATGGCGGGTTCGTCCTCGGTACCTGACTGAACTTCTGAAAACACAAGAAAGTAATTTTTATTTCTTAAGCATGCATGCATGCATTGAGATGAGCATTAAGAGATGGAATAGTCTCCCACATTTAACTGATCTAGGAACTATTTTAACCGATCTAGGAACTATTTTGATGTCTACTATGGTCATTTTGACAGTTGGTCAGGACAAAAAGAGAGGAAACCCACTGCAACAACACAGGCTACCCCTACAGAAAAATCATCACAGGATCTTTTATATGCACTTTTTACATGAACAGAACAGTGCATACCATGGTCTTTGATAAACCAGTCCTGGAACATGGGTTGGGGCTGGGAAAATACCCCTAGTCCATTGCACCTTCGGAAAACACTTTACCACCAATATACACCCCGTCTCAGTTTGAGAGAAATGAGAAAATGTAATAAAAAGCAAAAGACTGCTGTGTGATTAATAGCTCCCCTAATTTACATTATAGCGAAGGAAGGAAATGTTTTATTTAACGACGCATTCAACACATTTTATTTACGGTTATATGGTTAAGGACTACAGAAGGAGAAAACCCGCTGTCGCCACTTCATGGGCTACTCTTTTCGATTAGCAGCAAGGAATCTTTTATATGCACCATCCCATCGACAGGATAGCACATACCACGGCCTTTGATGTACCAGTTGTGGTGCACTGGCTGGAGTGAGAAAGAGCCCAATGAGCTGACAGGGATCAATCCCAAACTGACCGCACACTGAGCGAGCGCTTCACCACTGAGCTATGTCTTGCCCCAGATTACCGGGAGCCATTTAAGATATTACTTTACCGATGCCATATAAATTTACATGTTAAGATATTACTTTACTGATGCCATATAAATTTACATGTTAAGATATTACTTTACTGATGCCATATAAATTTACATGTTAAGGGGAGCTAAAAATTACTCTCTTTAAACTAAGGTCGACGACATTCACTTTTCGCACCTTGTTTTGGCTTTGTACACAATGCATACAAAATATCTCACCGTAATTTCACTTGAAATCCAAATTTCGTAAATGATATAATTTTTTAATTACACATCCAGATGCATTAGTAATGTTCAAAAAAAAAAAAATTCAATAGCAATTTTGCACTGGAATTTTTCCAGCATTCTGAAAATGGAAATGTCAAGTACCCAGTTTAGTGTTATTGTAAGGAGATATAAAGTGACGTCATTGGAATACTGATGTCATCCAAATTACAAATTAGCTGTATTATTACAATGCTTCGATACATTAAAATAAAAATAAGTCTACTAACCTTGACCCCTGTCAAAATTCACAACGAGCAGACAACGCTATTTTCAGGTCGGTATATTTTTATTTCTTATAATTCTGGACAAATTATTAAATTTAAGTTTCAAAAGATGAAAGAAATAAAAAGTACCTTTTGTAAAATATATCACATAAAAAAATTAGTCGGATATGTTATATTTATTGTGTATGAAGCCAAAACAAGAGTGCGAAAAGTGACTGTCGTTGACCTTAGTCTCAGGGACGTGATAGGGAGCTACTTTGTAGTGATAACTCTCTTAAAACTGTAAAGTCTGTAACAAGAAATGAATAACAAGACTTACCTCAAACATGTCTTCCCAGTTGATCAGAGTTCCCGATGGCGTCTGCGCCGTCACTTCTGGTACAACAGGAAATGGTGCGTCGCCACGGGAACTACCGAGGTAGGGTGGCGGAGACATCATCCGTGGTTTGGTTTTCAACAGGTCAGACTGGGGGGATTTGGGGGAGGCCAGGGAGGCAGACTTTCGCACCTACAATAATAAATGTTAGGACAAACTTCAATGACACTAACGTTGATTAATTAATGTAATTAATGTAATTAATTAATCAATGGCTACTGGATGTCAAACATTGAGTAATTCCGACATTTACAAAAACCGGCTACATTTTTCTATTAGTAGCAAGGGATCTTCTACATATGTGTGTATATGCATTTCCCAAAGACAGGAAAGCACTTACTATGGCTTTTGGTATACCAGTAGCGGCGGATCCAATTAGATTGGGAAAACCCCACCGAGGTTCAAGACCAGGTTTATACACAAATAAAAATTTTAAGAAGGAAGAAAATGTTTTATTAAACGACACACTCAACACATTTTATTACGGTTATATGGCATCGGACCACACAGATATTGAGAGAGGAAACCTACTGTCACCACTTCATGGGCTACTCTTTTTGATTAGCAGCAAGGGATCTTTTATATGCACTATCCCACAGACAGGATAATACATACAATGTACCACAGCCTTTGATATACCAGTCGTGGTGTACTGGCTGGAGCAAAAAATAGCCCAATGGGTCCACCGACGGGGATCGATCCCAGACCGACCATGCATCAAGCAAACGCTTTACCACTGGACTACATCCCGCCCCCATTTGACGAAAGACACCAAGGTTTAGAGAGTGATAATATACCTTTGACAATCATCATACCCAACATTTGTATGGAAATGTTAGCCCTTAAAAATATTTTCAACAAGTAAATGTATGTAACGTACTTTATTCAAAATATTACAGCCATAATTGACTTGAATGTTCCTACTGTCATGTGGTGCAATATAGATAAAGGAAGATAATGTTTTATTTAACGACGCACTCAACACATTTAATTACGCTTATATGGCGTCGTACATACGGTTAAGGACCACACAGATATTGAGGGAGGAAACTCGCTGTCGCCACTTCATGGTTTACTCTTTGTGATTAGCAGCAAAGGATTTTTTATATACACCATCCCATAGACAGGAGAGCACATACCATGATTGTGCATCAAGCGAGTGCTTTACCACTGGGCTATTTCTCGTCCCTTATAGATGAAGAAAAAGAAGTTTTTATTTTAATTATAGTTATGTGGAGTCGGACATATGGTTAAGGAACAAACAGAAACCTGCTGCCACCACTCCATTAAGGGATCTTTTACATGCAAAATCCCAGCAACAGGATAGTACATACCATGGTCTTTGTTACACTAGTTGTGGAGCACTGGCCTGTGAGCCCAATGACAGGTTTAAATCATAGACAAACAGGCAAATGCTCTATCATTGGGCTACGTCCCATCCCTGCGATATTGGTGTGCCAAATGTTGTGTGGTGCAATATAGATGTGCCAAATGTTGTGTGGTGCAATATAGATGTGCCAAATGTTGTGTGGTGCAATATAGATGTGCCAAATGTTGTGTGGTGCAATATAGATGTGCCAAATGTTGTGTGGTGCAATATAGACTTGTAAATGCTAACTTAAAAACTGTTTGACATAAATCCCATTAACAATTAACCACCCTCCTCCACACAAACAAACACAGTATCAAATTTTATATACACATATTAAAGGTGCGGCATAAAAAAACATCGACATACCACAAATAAACACACAGTCCGTTCTGAAGTTTCTGAGGCAAATACGAAGATTTATTACGGCAGTTGGGCCAAGACAAGGAAATTATTACTGCAAGAGCAACTCTTAATTGGGCCGTTAGCCAGAAATAAAACTAATGAAGCTTGCGAACATCTGAAGGAAAATTAACTGCAGTTTTAAGTTTACATCTATTTGTACTGGCAGTTTACCAAGACAGGAATTTCCTTTCAAAAGCAGCAAGCATAAAAGGGGGGTGTGGGTGGAGTGGGGGGGTATATATATATTTCATAAATCTCCGCTCGCATTATTTCGCCATCTGGTGTTGATAAAGGCTGCATGTTTTATTACTTGCCACTCAGCCATCAAAAGAATTAAAAAAATATTTGCTCATTACGCAATGAAAAATAGTCTAATTTAGAAATTGGAATCAGATGTGTGGTATTTAGTTGTATTACGCAGGAACAGAACGTAGGTTAGAGGTAGAATGCTCACCTGACGTGCAAAGATTTTTTTTTTTTTTTTGAAGTACAAGCATCTGAAATTTGCTAGAGCAATAGGTTCGTTCGTGCATCGCTCATGTAAGTATAGTTTGCGTAATTCATTTTTCATTTGCGCATTTAATTTATGACATCATTTACATGGTCGTGATGGGTTACCTAAAAATTAAATGGGTTAACTGAATTAGTTTTTGCGTAACCCATAAACGGTTTACACAAATTATCAATTCTCAAAGGTCGGAATGTGTACCGTATGTGTTTAATCAATGGCTAGTAGTTGGTTAATATGGGTGAAAGAATGGAGGTAAAGGAAAACCATTTTCCAATCTCCCATCTTTCAACTTCTTTCATCAGTGGCAACTGTAGGTGTTTAAAATCCGGGACTGTACTGTATGTGTTTAATCAGTGGCTAGTAGGTGTTTAATATGGTTGAAAGAATGGAGGTAAAGGAAAAAAAATCTCTTTAATCAGAAAAAATAACTTCTTTTATTTATTTTTATTTAATTTTTTTATTTATTTTTATTCCACTGCCCCCTTTCCTTTCTCTTCTTTGGCTTCCATCTCATTTCTTCCCGATCTGGCAGCTCCTCCCATCTTTCAACTTCTTTCACTGTCCACCTCCACATCCCAGTCCTTGTCTCTACAACTGCGATAGGTGCTAGTCTCTTGCGACAATCCGTGTCACACAAAGTCTATTATGTGTTTTACCTGGTCATCAGAATACATGAAAAAATACCGTATGTGTTTACTTACTGTATTACTGTGGTAGGTGTTCACCATGGCATAACTATGGTTATTTTGTGTCAAACATATGGTTATTTTGTGTCAAACATATGGTTATTTTGATACTCGCATGATAAAGGAAGGAAATGTTTTATATAACGATGCACTCAAAACATTTTATTTATGGTTATATGGCATCGGACATATGGTCAAGGACCACACAGATATTGAGAGAGGAAACCCACTGTCACCACTAAATGGGCTACTCTTTTTGGTTAGCAACAAGGGATCTTTTATATGCACCATCCCACAGACAGGATAGCACATACCACAGTCTTTGATATACCAGTCGTAGTGCACTGGCTGGAACGAGAGGGGCCCACTTATGGGGATCGATCCCAAACAGACTGTGCATCAAGCGAGCGCTTTACCACTGGGATACGTCTCAACCCTCACATGAAAAAACCCCACCCATACAGGCAAGGGGGAGCAAGAAAGATTTTGTATGTACTTTCCTCTAGACAAGACAGTACATACATTGGCCTATAATGTACCAATTGAGGGGGGGGGGGCAGTGGTTGGAATGGGAAAAATAATATGTCTATCACAACTAATTGCTCTAACATTACACTATATCTCTCAGTCACCCACAACCCCACCCCCAAAAACCATACACATTCCCATCAACAAGCTGTCACCTGGTTATAAATGGTGCTTTACAGAATGTTTAAGTACCTCTGATTTACACGTCTCCATATACACATATACATGGAAGCACAGCAAGTCTATCCTCAACACACAGACCCATCTGTCCCGAGTCAATATTTACAGGCATTTAGCACTGGCTGTTTAATTCCAGGACTGTCCAACATACACCAGCTGTGACCACCCCATCACAGGAATGTTACCCTTTTCACACAGTCACAGTTGTTCAGCTGGCTTAGTACAAGTCCTGCACAACAACGAGATATATACGATATATACATATTTCACTTTCACAACACTGTGAACCTTCTTACAAACACTGTGGTGAGCCTGTATCTTATCGACCATATGGTCTTTTTAAGAGTATATTACAGAGTAGTTTACCGAGTCTATTTTAATCGGTATTTGTCGAGGCTCTGCCAAGACAAATACTGATTAAGTAGACGAGGTTGATATTTTACATATTAAAAAACACGAGTAGCGAATTCTATTTATCCTATAACACTTCTAAAATAACATTTTAATTAATTTTTTAGTAAATCACAGTGATAAAGTTATCACCATCAGCAATGTGACATCACGATTAGCACAAATTAGTTTGACGTCACACATTTTAACTAAATCTTTGAAAATGTTACTCTCGGGTATACAGGTCTTGTTGGCTTGTAAACAAATGACCCATCCATTGCAACACATTACCTAGAGACCTTGCAAATTTGCATACCATTATTAACCGGGTTAATACACCAACTTATCACATGGATTTATGACATGGATATCATGGGCAAGTTGTAAGGTAAAACATTTTATCATATAATATCTTACATTTTCAGTGCAATCAAAACATGTGATATTTTTCAGATCACATACTTTAAGAATTTGATAACTTTGTAAATTAGATGTAAATTAATCGAGGTCACGGCACTAGGTTTATTGACATTTAAGCAAACGTACTTTGGTGACACTCCATGATTGACGTATGCATTCATAGTCGTCAAATAAAACCATTTCAATGACAATTTTAAACTGAAAGCTGTCCAGCGTTTAAAAAACAAAAAACATTATGCACTGGTTACATGTATTTTGATGTAAGGACATCCCAAATGACACCATTCGAGTTTGACGTCATTTCCATTCCAAAAGACTCTGTGCCACATATTCTTACTTAATTTGAATATGACATGACAACAGCAAAAACCAAAGTTACAATGCGACATGTCTATGTTGTAATAACTTGTTTCCTTTACAAACAAACTATTTTTGAAATAATGAGTATTCTGAGAGCTAGTACTGCTTGTCCACTACCGGGCCTAAAAAATATTTGTATCTCCTAAATTCAAGGGCCATGAAAAATGGGTAAATTGCCATGAAAGTTATCTTTAACAGTACATGATAAAGCTATATACAAAATGTCAGCTAAAGGCATTGTGGAAAAAAATTCCAAAAAACTATGTGGGACAAACGGATTGACAGACAGACAGACGGATTGATGGACGGACAGACATGAAACCCATAGTCCCCTCCATTTGGACCGATAAGAGACTAATAAAAACACAATAACTTAAACAAGTACTGACTTTAGATGCGACAACCAGCTGGACAAGTTTAGGTGCGCTGCGAAGACAGTCAACCGCCTCCTGGTGGCCGAGACCGATCAAACTGTGTCCATTAATCATCAACAGTTCATCACCACGCTTCAGTCGACCATCCCTGAAACACAACAATAAACTGTGTCTGTTAATCATAGTTCCCATTAATCATCAACAGTTCATCACCACGCTTCAGTCGACCATCCCTGAAACAAAACAATAAACTGTGTCTGTTAATCATTAACAGTTCATCTCCATGGATCAGTCGACCACCCCCTAAACACATCAATAAACTGTGTCCGTTAATCATCAACAGTTCATCACCACACTTCAGTCGACCATCCCTGAAACACAACAATAAACTGTGTCTGTTAATCATTAACAGTTCATCTCCATGGATCAGTCAACCATCCCCTAAACACATCAATAAACTGTGTCCGTTAATCATCAACAGTTCATCACCACACTTCAGTCGACCATCCCTGAAACACAACAATAAACTGTGTCCATTAATCATAGTTCCCGTTAATCATCAACAGTTCATCACCACGCTTCAATCGACCATCCCTGAAACAAAACAATCAACTGAAACATGTCAATCCCAAATCAAAATCTCTTGCTTTTTCTACTATTTGACAATTATCACACAGGGAACTCTCAACGACCTCTAGATTCTTCCAGACCCAACCAACACCAACATGAAATGCATGTTTTGTTGACAGGAAAATACATATGAAAAGACCTATATTTGTTCCATTAGCAGTAAGGGATCCTTCATATGCACATGTCCACAGACCTGACAGCACATACCACAACCTTTGATACACCAGTAGAAGTCATGGGACACTGGTTGGGACCAGAAAATACTGGCTGAGTTACACGGAGGAAACCTACAAGACTAGTCCTAGCAACATGCAGCAAGGGATATTTTATATGCAATTTCTCATAGACAGGACAGTACATACCATGGCCTGCGATATGCCATTCATGGAACACAGGTTGGACAGAAACACCCCCCCCCCCCCACATCTATTATGGCCAATCGATCTCACAACCCTTGACACCAAATGAAAGTACTCTACCACTGAGCTCCATCCCACACCTACATGAAAAAAAAGAGTAAAGTTTGTTTTATTTAACGACGCTCCTAGAGCACATTGATTTTTTTTATCTTATCATCGCTATTGGACGTCAAACATATGGTCATTCTGACACCCTTTTTCAGAGGAAACCCGCTGTCCCCACATAGGCTACTCTTTTACAACAGACAGCAAGGGATCTTTTATTTGCGCTTCCCACAGGCAGGATAGCACAAACCATAGCCTTTGTTGATCCAGATATGGATCACTGGTCAGTGCAAGCGGTTTACACCTACCCATTGAGCCTTGCGGAGCACTCACTCAGGGTTTGGAGTCTGTATCTGGATTAAAAATCCCATGCCTCGACTGGGATCCGAACGAAGTACCTATCAGCCTGTAGACCGATGGCCTAACCACGATGCCACAGAGGCCAGTACACCTACATGAACTTAAAAACACAAGCCTACTGCATTGATTCACATGACATTTAAATCGATGGCCCACGACTGTAACCATTTGGCCAACCAGTACTCCTCCCACAAGAATGGAAGCTCAATTAACCGTAGTTAAAAAAGCGTGCTGGTAGACACTCGGATTGAAACTGGAGTGTAACAGTTTGTATTAATATACAGCAATTTTTAAAAATTGCAACGCGGCTAATGATGCACTCGGGGACTAGTAGTCCACTGGCAGAAATGTCAACCCAGTAAATATGATGTTTAAAATCGCAAAGTGCCAACTGTCAGGGTTCGAACATACCGCACTGATTAATTCGCATGACATTTCACAGCCCACGACCTTAACTACATTTCACAGCCCACGACCTTAACTACATTTCACAGCCCACGACCTTAACTACTAAGTGTACACCAGTGGCGTAGGAAGGTGCCAAAAAGTGTGTGTGTGTGGGGGACCACTTTTATATTTACACACTTTACACTATTATAAAGTAAATATAAAGCAAAATATCTGAGAAGTCTTGTCCCCCACTTCCTACGCCAGTCTACACTGTATTTTTGAAAGTGAAAAGAAATTCTGTACATAAAACAAAGAGATACTCGCCCCACCTACGAGATACAGAAACAGTTTTCCTTTCAAATTGAAGCTAATCATGGCAGTCATCAATGCAGTATTTTATTTCAGGCAAGCCATGATCTAACAGCCGGCAATAGACACAAATGATTCTTTGTTCTCCAAATGGTTCTGGTGATGCAATCAGAATGAAATCGCAACAGCACACCGTTTAATGGCTGAAATGAAAGTAGCCATGTATCTCTACAGATAACACATTTACAGACAGAACATCTAAGCTTGTAAAGGAAGCCTTGTTCTTGACGACTCACTCATTTTAACGAACACTGGCCCTGAGACATGTACATGCAATTATTAATGAACAGGATATTAACATACGGTAGAGTTGAAACGCTGGTCATGGCATCAGATCATGGTTACAAGTCGAATGATTGCTTTTGTCAGTATCAATGTCACTGTCGTATACACGAGTTCATGTGTCTGTCTGTTTATGTCAGTATCACTGTCATACACACAGAGTTCATGTGTCTGTCTGTTTTTGTCAGTATCACTGTCGTACACACATAGTTCATGTGTCTGTCTGTTTTTGTCAGTATCACTGTCGTACACACATAGTTCATGTGTCTGTCTGTTTTTGTCGGTATCACTGTCGTACACACCGAGTTCATGTGTCTGTCTGTTTATGTCGGTATCACTGTCGTACACACCGAGTTCATGTGTCTGTCTGTTTATGTCGGTATCACTGTCGTACACACCGAGTTCATGTGTCTGTGTGTTTTTGTCGGTATCACTGTCGTACACACCGAGTTCATGTGTCTGTCTGTTTATGTCGGTATCACTGTCGTACACACCGAGTTCATGTGTCTGTCTGTTTATGTCAGTATCACTGTCGTACACACCGAGTTCATGTATCTGTCTGTTTATGTCAGTATCACTGTCGTACACACCGAGTTCATGTGTCTGTCTGTTTTTGTCAGTATCACTGTCGTACACACCGAGTTCATGTGTGTGTCTGTTTATGTCAGTATCACTGTCGTACACACAGAGTTCATGTGTCTGTCTGTTTTTGTCAGTATCACTGTCGTACACACCGAGTTCATGTGTCTGTCTGTTTATGTCAGTATCACTGTCGTACACACCGAGTTCATGTGTCTGTCTGTTTATGTCAGTATCACTGTCGTACACACAGAGTTCATGTGTCTGTCTGTTTATGTCAGTATCACTGTCGTACACACAGAGTTCATGTCTCTGTGTGTTTATGTCAGTATCACTGTCGTACACACCGAGTTCATGTGTCTGTCTGTTTATGTCAGTATCACTGTCGTACACACCGAGTTCATGTGTCTGTCTATGTCAGTATCACTGTCGTACACACCGAGTTCATGTGTCTGTCTGTTTATGTCGGTATCACTGTCGTACACACAGAGTTCATGTGTCTGTCTATGTCAGTATCACTGTCGTACACACCGAGTTCATGTGTCTGTCTGTTTATGTCAGTATCACTGTCGTACACACCGAGTTCATGTGTCTGTTTATGTCAGTATCACTGTCGTACACACCGAGTTCATGTGTCTGTCTGTTTTTGTCGGTATCACTGCCGTACACACCGAGTTCATGTGTCTGTCTGTTTATGTCAGTATCACTGTCGTACACATAGAGTTCATGTCTCTGTGTGTTTATGTCAGTATCACTGTCGTACACACCGAGTTCATGTGTCTGTCTGTTTATGTCAGTATCACTGTCGTACACACCGAGTTCATGTGTCTGTCTGTTTATGTCAGTATCACTGTCGTACACACCGAGTTCATGTGTCTGTCTGTTTATGTCAGTATCACTGTCATACACACAGAGTTCATGTGTCTGCTTTTGTCAGACAGCTGGTAATCCAAGTCAAACAGACTAAAGTAAACTGTAGGCGTCTCTTACCTAGAAGTTACGAATAGTCATAATATCTATAACTGGCAATTCTAGTATCATGACCTGGTAAACTGTAGGTCCTCTGAATATTGGATGTAGGGAAGACTGAGGATAATAATTAATCATTCTAAGGTTGGGTGATGTTTTAACTGTGAGGGGTAACTGTATCCCTAATTGTGAAGTGCTTAAGTTTATGTGTGGTGCTCAGCCTAGAGGTGGGGTGACACCGGCTGAAACAGGCCATGTAAGTGCTGTAACCCTTACCTGGTATTCTATAGTACATATTTGAAACTAAATTTGTGTTGTTGTCTTTTTAGTGAATTTAACATTGGTTAATAGTAAATATAAATATATATACGATCTTGTTCCCTGAATACCTCTAGAGCCAAGCCACTCTGGGAGTAAACTACCCGATACAGGGAGATCTATATGTATAGGTTGGGATATTTGGAGAAATACTGTTACACCCATTGCAGGTTTCTGATTCTGTTGCTGGGGCACCGAGTGGTGGAGCAGTTGCCGGTAATGGCGTTGGAAGCTTCATGACAATACCCCAATGAACTTAAACGAAATAACAGACAGTTGAAATCAGACAAAAAGCTAAAAAAAAATCACATGTCACTTTTCCTTCTTCCATATTAAGATGTTATCAACAAGAGAAAAAGCAAAATGACCAAGTATCATGAATGTCTATGTACTCTTTAGGTTGTAGTTAATGATGCACTATATATCAAGTTTGTAAATAGAATTTTCCGAACCTAAATGCTGCTCCATTTTCAGTGATTCCAGCTACGAAAATCCCAATGTCTCCCTTCTTGGATCCTTTACCGCCTGCTATGTGAATGCCAAGGCCGTTCTCATCTTTAAGAAGATGTAACTTCGTGATCAGACGTCTCTACAAAAAAATAAAAAAATCTGAATCGAATCTGATTGGATCTCTATTAAACATTTCAGGTGGTAAAATCACCAATATACCAGTCGCAAACTTTCTGGCAGAAATACGTCATAGGTTATGCAAAGAACAGGGTTGTTTTGTAATGATGTCAGAAAGACAATTTCTGTAGTGTTCATATTACGTACAGAAGTCGTTAAATACTGAGAAGTTTTTATGTCAGAAATGAACATATTATTCTTTATTAGTCGTTGCAAATTTACCATAATATTGGCTCTGCTAACGCGTCGCCAATAAAACTAAATTGCGACAGTAAAACCACCGATATACATACGCAAATCAGAAAACACAGTAGGGTTATCCCCTAATAATAATAAACTTGTAAAAAGAACAATAAAAAATCCAGAACTCTAAATTTATGCAACAATGCATCCATGCGTACACTGGAATTTTTCAAAGGGATGTCAACGAGATGGCAATTCTGACCTACAGTCCTCAAATTAAGCCTGCTGTATTTTTCCACATGTATGTAAAATTAATCGATGTGTTTTAGTGGTTTTATTAAACAAAACAAACTTTAACTTAACTTTTGATTACATGGATACGGCGGAGGGACGGGGAGGGTGCATTTTACATGTAATTATTATTTTATGCCTAATGGATTTGATATTTGTTTTATAAATAAGATTTTATTTTAAGGGTGATGTGGTTACTTCTTGGACAGCCCTTAATTATTTACTTAGGCAACAGCCCTTAATTACTTACTTAGGCGACAACCCTTAATTATTTACTTAGGCAACAGCCCTTAATTATTTACTTAGGCAACAGCCCTTAATTACTTACTTAGGCAACAGCCCTTAATTATTTACTTAGGTGACAGCCCTTAATTACTTACTTAGGCAACAGCCCTTAATTATTTACTTAGGCGACAGCCCTTAATTACTTACTTAGGCAACATCCCTTAATTACTCACTTAGGCAACAGCCCTTAATTACTCACTTAGGCAACAGCCCTTAATTACTCACTTAGGTAACAGCCCTTAATTACTTAGGCTACATCCCTTAATTACTTAGACAACAACCCTTAATTACTTAGACAACAACCCTTAATTACTTAGGCTACATCCCTTAATTACTTACTTAGGCAACATACCTTCATTACTTACTTAGGCTACAACCCTTAATTACTTAGGCTACATCCCTTAATTACTCACTTAGGCAACATCCCTTAATTACTTACTTAGACAACAACCCTTAATTACTTAGGCTACATCCCTTAATTACTTACTTAGGCAACATCCCTTAATTACTTACTTAGGCTACAACCATTAATTACTTACTTAGGCAACAGCCCTTAATTACTTACTTAGGCAACATCCCTTAATTACTTACTTAGGCTACAACCATTAATTACTTACTTAGGCAACAGCCCTTAATTACTTACACAGCCGTTAATTACTAAGTATATGTATACATTAATTTATATGTTCAATACTGTTTTTATGCCATAACGCAATAAAGAACTTGGAACTTGAACTTACATTGACAACTGTTTTACTACAAGATGTCTGCATTCTCCTTTCAAGTTCTATAATTAACAGTATACATCAAAGTCTTTCAAATAAGGTACATGAATCTTTGAGGAAAATTAAATAATGTTACCAGTGTTATGCACTACTACATTGCTATGTTACCAACATCATATACATATTTATACTGTTTTATTTGTTCGCACAACAAAAGAAAATCTACCAAGTGTTAAACACAACCAGAGTAATTGGTAATAAAACTAGGCCTATATTTATGACCTATGGGTTAATAGTACTAGACTCATCACACACATCCATGATGAAACACTGCTTAACACATTAGATTTCAATTCATCCCGGTTATAAAATAGTTTACATTGTTATAGAGATCACTACACTGGCTATAAAGAATTTAGTACTGCAAAGGGAAATATGTTTGTGGGAAAAATCCATATGAAAAATGCGAAATTAATAATTCAATTGCAAAAACCACCACATTCGCCCATGAAATTTTGATAATAGAAGCTGACGAAGCACCATTAAAAAAAACCCCGAGCATTTTGAGAGTACTGCTAAAGCAATACATATCTCCTACTTTAAAAGTTCATGATAATTCTGTAAAAAAATGGGTAAAATCACCATGCAGCCAAAACTTGGTCTGTAAGTGTAGATGATAACGCTATATACAAAATTTCAGCTCCAACATCTTGATGCACTGCGAATAAAAGTCTGGAAAACTATATGTGGGACAGAAGGACGGAAAGACGGAGACAGACAGATTGGACAAAAATGAAACCTATAGTCTCCTCCGGTTGGACTGGTAGGGAACTAATAAAACGTTTCTAAATCTCTGACCTTGTTGACAAAGCACCATTCTAGCAAAATATTTTTTGTTTTACCTTGCCAATGGATGCTGGTGAAGCACAATTCCAAGAAAGAAAAAAAAACCCACAAAAAATCTCTTACCTTGCCAGTGGATGCTGGCAAAGCACCATTCCAGAAAAAGAAATTCTTACCTTGCCAGTGGATGCTGGTGAAGTACAATTCAAGAAGAAAAAAATCTCTTACCTTGCTAGTGGATGCTGGTGAAGCACCATTCCAGAAAAAAAAGAAGAAATTTTTATCTTGCTAATGGATGCTGGTGAAGCACCATTCCAGAAAAAAAAGAAGAAATTTTTATCTTGCCAGTGGATGCTGGTGAAGCACCATTCCAGAGAAAAGAAAAGAAAACAAAAAATCTCTTACCTTGCCGACTGATGCTGGCGAAGCCGACTGTGGACTGCTGGTTCCGTCTGACGTTATGCTACAAGTCGACGAGGGTGAAGCCGTCTCCGGCCGATTGCTGTACATTCTCATGTTCTTCAACAAATTGCGCTCCATCACCTTCCGAATGGGCGTGGCACTTCCTCCGTTCGTCTGCTTGGACCCGTGCCTCGTCAGAGAGTCTGTAGAGTCCGAACTACCGCCCCCGTACACGCCGGGGTCCGGAACCAGCGTCGACGTCGAACTTTGTCGGAGATCGGTGTCGGGGTCGTCGTCGTGGAAACCGTTCACGTAACAACAACCAGACCGTGTCTGACGGGCGTTTGCGGCACTTTCTTCTGATGACGACGTCCACTGAAGCACGTCCTCCACGGCCGACGCGCTCTGAGTCTTCAAGCCGGGATCCTCCCAGAATTCATCCTCCTGCGCCGACGCCAGCCCGCCGTGCTTGACGTAGTACTGGTTCACGACGCGACTCGTCTGCAGCTTGGGCTTCGGCAGGTTCACGTAGATGATCTGGTCCGACGGGGTGTCCGAGTCGGCGAACACGTCGTCCGATGATATCGTCAGATCGTTCGAGTTGGACAAGCCAGGCGCGACGGGCACGATGTTGCCGTTGACGTAGTCTCCACTGCGTTTTCTGCTGCACTCTGATGGTAGGCAGGTTGTCGACTGTGACATGCCCTGGAAGAACGACCCACTTACATGCTGTAGGTGCGTGGAGGTGGCGGTGGAGTTCACTTCTTGCAGCGACGGCGTGTGACGTATTGGCAGAGGTGGTGGGGCACTAGGTCGCTTCCGGCGACGCCGTATTGTCATGACAACCAGGCCCGATCGGACGGCATTCTCGAGAAGAAGTCTGGAACGATAGATTAAACAGTTTGCAGAGGTGTCATGTCTAAGGCTGAAATGAAGACTTTAAAAAGGCTGACATCTCATAAGCTTACTAACATAAATAGCTGACATCTCAAAAGCTTACTAACATAAATGATCTTTAAAAATGGCTGAAATCTCTTAAACCATACTAGCATAAAATTAATGATCTTTAAAAATTGTAAACTTTAAATTTGTTCAGGATTTCAAATCCAATCTACATGTACTTTATGTAAATTATATTCTGCAAAAAACCTAAAATCAGATAAGATAAACAAGAGTATCAGTGAGGTACATTATATGTTTGATGGAAAACCATAGATATTAATGACTATGTTACAGATATGATTCAATTCTAATTATGTGAAATTTTTGCAATGGGATGGATGAAGAGTTTGTTTTGGACCAACCACCTTCCCAAGTTGTTCCTACATGTGGTTTGATGGTCCTGTATGCATCTGTATGCAAGGATTTACTGTTATATGCAGTAGACCGTGAAAAGTAGGTCACAGTGACCTAGTAATAGAACACGACACACTGCCATCCCAAGTTGTTCCTACATGTGAGATTTGATGGTCAAGTATGCATCTGTATGCAAGATGTGGTTCGGACAAGAAAATATTAACAGACGGATGTACGGACAGACAGACAATGCTATACCATAATAAGAACCCATCAGATGGGCGTATAAAAAGTACATGTTCCTTAACAAAACTAGAGCTGGGTGGTATTGAAATTTCAGGTTCAGTATCGTTAAAGGCATTTTTTGGGTGATTTACCTCAGTATAGGTACAGTATTCGGTATTGATAGACAATACCGATATCGATAATCGAGCAGTATCTTCAATATACTCTAAATGCAAGTCAGAGTTAAGTCTTACCTGCTAATTTCATCTAAATAAAATTAAATTCTATACACAAAGCCCTGATCTCACTCTCTTCTTTTCAGCTAGTTTGTGTTCGTCAGATATATTGTTGGTGCTTTAATTACTAAATAGCAGATAACATTTTTCAATTCCGAAATTTCAGCATTTTGAACTTTGCATGGTACCGTAAATCCGTATTGCCCAGCTCTAAACAAAAATCAAACATGGCAATAGGTAAACTGGCATTGTGCATATATATATGTATATATATGTGTATATATATGTATATGTATACATGCATATGTATATATATATGTATATGCATATATATATATGTGTATATGTATATATATGTATATATATGTATATGTGTGTATATATATATCATATAATATCTTACATTTTCAGTGCAATCAAAGTATGTGATATTTTTCAGATCACATACTTTAAGAATTTGATAACTTTGCAAATTAGATGTAAATTAGTCGAGGTCTTGGCACTAGGTTTATTGACATTTAAGCAATGTACTTGGGTGACACTCCATGATTGACATATGCATTCAGTCATCAAATAAAAACATTTCAATGGCAGAGAGAGAGAGAGAGAGAGAGAGAGAGAGAGAGAGAGAGAGAGAGAGAGAGAGAGAGAGAGAGAGAGAGAGAGAGAGAGAGAGAGAGAGAGAGAGAGAGAGAGAGAGAGAGAGAGAGAGACAGAGAGAGAGAGAGAGAGATGGAGATGGAGACAGAGAGAGAGACAGAGAGAGAGAGAGAGACAGAGAGAGAGAGAGAGACAGAGAGAGAGAGAGAGAGAGAGAGAGAGAGAGAGAGAGAGAGAGAGAGAGAGAGAGAGAGAGAGAGAGAGAGAGAGAGAGAGAGAGAGAGAGAGAGAGAGAGAGAGAGAGAGAGAGAGAGAGAGAGAGAGAGAGAGAGAGAGAGAGAGAGAGACAGACACACACCACACACACAGTGAAACTTCTTTAAACTGGACACCCTCAGGATCAAGTAAGAAGTCCAGTTTTAAGAGGTATCCAGTTTAGTGTGGTTCTCCTGTAGATATTTAAAAAGGGATCATGTATAACGTCCAGTTTTGAGGAAAGTCCTATTTACAGAGGGTATGGTTCTGAGAGGTTTCACTGTGTGTGTGTGTGTGTGTGTGTGTGTGTGTGTGTGTGTGTGTGTGTGTGTGTGTGTGTGTGTCTGTATATATATACACACACACACGTATATGTATATGATATTTATAAGAAAAGGTACAAAACTGCTTATTTGACCAATAAATTGACCTACATGTACATGTCTGTATGTTACAAGTTGACAGTTTGCATTACACTGTGTTGAATTGTTTATTACACCTTCGAATTAAAGACTGGGTCAAAATGTGCATGGCCTTTATCTTGGCTGCTTTACATGTATGTAGGTCAGGTTTTGGACTCAACTATATTTTAATATGTAAACATTTATAACAAAAATCATCAACTTTTGTACTCTTCCTCCGATGTGCCATTCTTTTATTTTCTTTAGATCATATTTACAATTAAATCTAGGAAACATTCAAATGCTGTGAATGTGAAATAGATGACCTCTGGTGTAGTGCTATGTGGGAAATTGATTGCTACGTTGCCATGTAATATTATAAGACTCCAACATATGACGTCATGTGGGATAGGGACAAAAAGTACACCAGAGGTGGTGAAAATTTCGACCTAGGACGAGGCTTGGTCCCATAGGTGTCCGGTAAAGAGGGCTTTTAACAGCATTGCTTTCTGAATCTTATTTAGTGGGTAACCATGCTGTATTTGACCATCAGCAGACGTTAATGCTGTTTGACAGTCGCAAATTGAGTAAATCCAGTAATGCGGAGCGGAGACGATAAAACAGATATTGGCTACTGTAAAACCAGCATGAATGTCTGCTGATGGTCATGTACAACATAGTTATCCCCATTCTAATTGAATAAAAGGAAGGAAGGAAACAGTTTATTTAATGATGCACTCAACACATTTTATTTACGGTTATATGGCATCAGACATATGGTTACTGACCACACAGATATTGAGAGAGGAAACCCGCTGTCGCCATTTCATGGGCTACTATTTTCGATTAGCAGCAAGGGATCTTTTATATGCACCATCCCACAGACAGGGTAGTACATTCCACAGCCTTTGATATGCCAGTTGTGGTGCACTGGCTGGAACGAGAAATAGCCCAATGGGCCCACCGATGGGGATCGATCCAAGATCGACTGCACATCGAGCGAGTGCTTTACCACTAAGCTACATCTCGCCCCGCAGGAACAAAGGTGCGGTACCTACCTGATTTCCCACGATGCACTATAAATTCCACTTTGTACATGTGTATAAGAATTAAGAGAATATTCAATGAGCTACGAGGCATTACCGTTTATCTGGCACAAATTAACTGAGGTTGTTATTCCAGAGCCTTTGGTCAGGGTAAAAGTTTGTTTTGTTTAACAACACCACTAGAGCACATTGATTAATTAATCGTTGGCTACTGGATGTCAAACATTTGGTAATTCTGACTCGTGGTCATCAGAGAAAACCCTCTACATGTTTCCTAATGCAGCAAGGAATCTTTTATGTACACTTTCCCACAAACAGGAAAGCACATAAAATGGCCTTTGTCCAATTGTGTGGGCAGGACGTAGACCAGTGGTAAACTGCTCGCTTGACGCACGGTTCGTTTGGGATCGAACCCTATAGGTGTGCCCATTGGGCTATTTCTAGTTCCAGCCAGTGAACTACGACTGGTATATCAAAGACCGTGGTATGTGCTATCCTGTCTGTGGGATGGTGCATATGAAAGATCCCTTGCTACTAATGAAAATAATGTAGCGCGTTTTCTCTCTATGACTGTGTCAAAATAACTATAAGTTAGACATTCAATAGCCAATGCATGATTTAGCCAATGCATGATTAATAAATCAATGTGCTCTAGTGGTGTCGTTAAACAAAACAAACTTTGTCCAGTTGTGGTGCACTGGTTGAAACGAGAAAAAAACCAATAAGCTAAATGGATGCAGCGAGGTGGTTTGATCATGCGACACAAGCAACCTCAAGTTAGCATTCAACTGACTGAAGTAAACCCCGGCCCCTCGGTGAGGGTAGGACAACATCAATTCACGAGTGCAAGATAAATGGTATTGCCGAGTAGCAAATTGGGCATTCTATTTATTACCCATTATCAATATTTATTATTTTGTGGAAGATTTTCAAATGATACTGTTATTGAAAACAACATTGCAAGAGGAGAACAAGAAACAGCGTTGTGTCATAGCTGTGACATACATATCGCTGATGACATTAGTTAGTTGTTGACATGACTGCCACCATGGAAACCAAGATGCCAAAGTCCATAGTGAGGCATTGATTATGATGTCAAAACATATCTAGGTGAAGAAATGTAGTTTGTTCTTCCAAATGGGAAAGATCATTTTCCATTCCCCACTTCTCTCTGCCCATATGGGTAATAAATTGTAAAATTATCATTGGTAATGTATAAAAAGGCATCCGTATCCAACACATTGCAAAGACAAGATCCCAAGACACTTGGGTACAACACTTTTTGTCTGAGAAAACGTGATAGAAAGTAAGTTGCCTTCATGCCCGTCTTTTAAAGAAAACATCTGTCTTGGTGTCTTCGTGCCCTAATATCCGTTATTAAACTGAAGGTAACACTTGCCATACCCCCACAAATGTTCAGATAGTCACTATATGATATATGACGTTAACGTTTGTTTTGTTTAACAACACCACTATAGAGTACACCCATTTATTAATAATCAGCCATTGGATATCAGACATTTGGTATAAATGATGTAGCCTTCAGCAAAAACCTGCTATATGTTTCCATTAGTAGCAAGATATCTTTTATATGCACTTTCACACAGACAGGACAGTACATACCATGATGTTTGATATACCAGTTGTGGGACATTGGTTGAAATTAGTGAAAAACAGTAAGGAAATGGGTCCACCGATGGGATTTGATCCTTTGACCCTAGCACCTCAGACAAGTGCTCTACCAACTGAACCAAGTGATCCACTATACCATATATGAACTATATACTGTAGATATATACCATATATATATATATAGATAGATAGATATAGATAGATATAGATAGATATATAGATAGATATATAGATAGATAGATATATACAGGTTACAGTGTAGAAAGTTAAAGTTTGTTTTGTTTAATGATATCACTGGAGCACATTGATTAATTAATAA
Source organism: Gigantopelta aegis (assembly GCF_016097555.1). Lineage (NCBI taxonomy): Eukaryota > Metazoa > Mollusca > Gastropoda > Neomphalida > Peltospiridae > Gigantopelta > Gigantopelta aegis. The sequence goes on along the minus strand of NC_054700.1, from coordinate 5,024,762 downwards.
TTGGCTATTGGATGTCAAACATATGGTTATTCTGACTTGTAGTCATCAGAGGAAAGCTGCTACATTTTTTGTAATGCAGCAAGGGATATTTTATATGCACTTTCCCCAGAGACAGGAAAGCACATACCATGGCCTTTGTTCAGTTGTGGTGCACTGGTTGGAACGAGAAAAAGAAACCAAGAAGTTGAATGGATCCACCGAGGTGGTTCAATCCTGCGACACAAGCACCTCAAGCGAGCACTCAACCGACTGAGCTAAATCCTGTCCAGGCTGCAGTATAGAAGGAAAACAAGATAAATCTAGTGCCAAATGCCCAGAACTGCTAATGGATTTCACACAGTAAAATATGCAAACATCCTGAGAAATGGAGACAATTGTAGTAAACAATTCTTGGTCAAGCCTGGCAAAGGTCAGAGTTAACTGCCATATTTCACCTCAACTGTCCTGTTGTAAGTTGTTATTCATGCTAAGCGCATTGTAAAGCATTCCAACTTTACGAGTTTCCACAAGCAATTTATATGCTACAGTACCACAAACTTCATCCCATCTGACCATACACACTGTACAATGTCTTCACACATGCACACGCGCAGTACACACACTCTGACATGCACAGTACATACACACACACAGACAGACTGACACACCCCAAGCTACACACAATTCATGTTATCATATATCAAAATTAATTTGTAACAGATCTATACTGATTTGTTTGTTTTGTTTAACAACACCACTAGAGCACATTGATTTATTAATCATCAATCATTGGATGTTAATCATCTGGTAATTTTCACATATAGTCTTGGAGAGGAAGCCCAGTACATTTTTCCATTAGTAGCAAGGGATCTTTTATATGCACCATCCCACAAACAGGATAGCACATACCTCGGCCTTTGATATACCAGTCGTGGTGCACTGGCTGGAACGAGAAATAGCTCAAATGGGCTCACTGACAGGGATCAATCCCAAACCAACCACACATCAAGTGAGTGCTTTACCACTGGGAGACCTCCCGCCCACACAACTGGACAAAGGCCATTTTGTGTGCTTTCCTTTTATTGCTGTATGTCCTGGGTGTGTTCACACGCTGCTTAGATCAGATTTATTAGTAAACATTAACATTATCGGCAATAGGAATTGATTTGGTCTATTAGAGCCTGTAACAAAGACTGTGTCGTGTACTATTTTGATGATGCATATAAAAGATCCCTTGCTGCTAACGGAGAAAAAAAACAATACCCACCAATGCAGCTGGCATTGGTCAGGACCTATACTATGCCCAAGCCAGGTATCCACCATAACAGCTTCTTTTTTTTGAAAGTGCATGTTAAACCAATTGACTTGACTTGACTTGAGCAGGTTTCTTCTCTATTTATCTGTGTGGTCCATAACCATATACAACTGTAATTAAAATGTGTCGAGTCGTTACAAATTTCTTTCTTTCTTTCGTTCGTTCGTTCGTTTGTTCATTCGTTCGTTCCGTTCTTCAAATATATTTAATTGTTGTCACGCATGAATTGTAAGCCTACATGTAAATCAATACAACGACTAATCAACAAATGACTGTTCACATCCAGCTTCCTGCACAGTTCACAGATATCACATCAAAGCTCTTCATTATTAGAGAAAGGACTAATTAGCGCACACACTGATTAATGAAACAAATACAGACATGTAAACGGAAGTTCATTATTTAGATATGGAAAACGAGACTTTGATGGTGAAACATTAGTCTGGTAAAAATAGAATGATATTCCTTAACCTTCTGACTACTGCAGGCGAGATATCTCGCCCGACATCACGTCAGTCGATATACTGTACACTGTATACAGTGCATTCCCCAATTCATATTTCCCGCCGTTTTGCACACGACACTCACCGGAAACGGAAATATAATTAAAGAAAAAAGATTTTTTTTCAAAATGGTGGTTTTTGTTTTGATTTTTTCAATTGAAAATACCTTGAAATTTTGAGTTCAAAAAGTGGTTTTCGGCAAGTATTTTCGCTTGACAACAATGGCGGCACGTCGCGGTAATTTTCAGGGATCGATAGCTGATTGTAACAGCTAATTTGATAATAAATTTGATCTTTTTACTAACAACGAAAATTACCAAATATTGCAATATGAATCGTAGTTCGGGTTTTAAAAAAAATTCTGGTCAGAAAACCACTGTTATCGGGAATAATGGACATAAATACTGGACAGCTGGCCACAAATGCCTGTAAGTAAACGCAACTTTTTCGATTTTTTGCCTAATTTTAATCACCATTAGCCGATCTAAAATAATAAAAATTACAAAAAAAGACACGAAAATAATACTTACCGATTCATATATGAACTTTATTTCATGTATTTATGAAACATTTAAGTGAATATATGTGAGTAAAAATTATAAACTTGTACCCACTCAACGTGGTTTTTGTTAAAAATTAATCCAGTAGTCTAAAGGTTAAGGTGTATATAGTGAACATTCAATAGTTTCATGAAAAGAAAAATTATTTTATAAATTTTATAAGATTAAAATTACCACAACCTTATTTCACTGGAATCTATAGAATCCAATTTTTTTTACATGGATTGTTCAATGTGCTAATTAAGCGACATAGTTTTTCAGTATGCTAATTAAGCGACAAATAGTTTTTCAGTATGCTAATGAAGTGACATACAGTTTTTCAGTGTGCTAATTAAGCGACAAATAGTTTTTCAGTGTGCTAATTAAGCGACATATAGTTTTTCAGTATGCTAATTAAGCGACAAATAGTTTTTCAGTATGCTAATGAAGTGACATACAGTTTTTCAGTGTGTTAATTAAGCGACAAATAGTTTTTCAGTATGCTAATTAAGCAACATAGTTTTTCAGTCTGCTAATTAAGTAACAAATATTTTCATGAAATGTATTATGTTCAAATAATTAGGAAGGCCTCTTTTTCTCTTTTTTTTCGTCTTCAATAGAATCCACAGCATAAGTGTATGAGACAGGGGCAGGAGAAAATCCTTAAATTTGGGCAAAAACAATAAAGAAATTTGGGCAAAATGAGCCGGTCTGAACACTTTTCATCACGTAAATTCAATTATTCTACCCAAAATATTAGTTGTAACCCATGTAAAAATGTGTGGCCATTCGTTTGTAACCCTATATAGTAGTAGTTTGGCAGTAATACTAATATGAATAAACGTAATCCAGATTCGCACATTTTTGTTTAATTTGGGCAAAAATCAGCCTGCCCACCTATAAAAATGGGATCCCGTATGCCCATGACCCACATAATCAAAGTCATTAGTGTGCTAAAGAAGTAAACAATATTATCTTGAAAGGTAAAATAGGAAGGCCATATTTTATGTGTCATGTTTTTCAAAAAATCGATTAAAATTGACATCTCTTTATTTCACTAAATTCCACACGGTTCTCATTTCTTTCTCTTTTTATTCTTTTGGGTTTTTTCCCACTGCTCCCTTTCCTTTCTCCCCTTTGAATTCCATCTCATTTCTTTCTGATCTGGCAACTCTCTCTATCTTTCAACTTCTTTCGCTGTCCACCTCTACATCCCAATCCTCGTCTCTCCAACCGCAACAGGTGCTTGTTTCTTGTGGCTATTTGTGCCACACACCTACCATTCTCCATCAGCTTTTCGATGTGGGCTTAGTCTGACCACTTCGGGGAGTGTCCAGTACTTACTTCTGGCATTGCTAAGAGGCACTTGTAACCACTTACTATGCACCCCTACTACTGGAGGTCGTTAGTTAGCGCCGTGGGTCAGACCAGCTTTATTAGCGGCAGAGGACGAGGATGCCAAGTGGGTTCTCATTTCTTAATGAAGTTCTCAACATGTAAATTAAGTGACCAGACCTCGTCATATAACGGGGAGCTGTCATTCTCATTCCCCATCACTCCTAGAGCTTTAGACAAGTTGAACGAGAGTAATGTCTAGCTCCCCTTAGCATGCCAATTTATATGTCATCAATATGATAATTTATATGTCATCAATATGGTAATTTATATACCTAGCTATGAAAATATATCAATCTACAAAAACCATGAAAGTGATATTCGGTGAAAAGTCATATTTTAACTGCCTGAACATTGGATGTTAGATGAAATGCGTGTTTTTTTTTTTTTTTAAGGAGTCGTATATGTTACCCACTTCTAATTGGAAATGCGGGTATAATACAGTAATCAGAAGATATAGTAATGAACACTTACAATGAACATACTTAGAACAAACTACTGCATACAAAGAACTGATTGTAAAGTCCCGTTTTATCTTCTATACATTAATAACCAACTTATGCAACTGTGTATAATGAACTACTGCTACAACAAACTAATTATCATCACAGGCTTAGGAAGGAGCCAAAAAGTGAGGAGTACACACACACACACACACACACACAGATAAATACATGTATAAATATATAAAAACCATAGCATCCCTCCCCCCCCCCCCACTTCCTACACCAGTGATCATGGTCCCTTTCCAGTTTGTTATATACTGTACATGTATATATACTGAATGTGAATCAGACTGCCAGATTCCCATGAAACAAAAAAAAAAATTGAGAGTACTATTAAAAGCAATACATATCCCCATCCGGGCCCAACCATTTTTTGTATCTTCTAAATTCAAGGGCCATAACTCACCATGAAACTTCAACTTGATGTGCAAGGCTATATACTAATGATAAACCTACACGTGTATATACAAAATTTCATCTTGATATGTCCAGGCATTGCAAAAATCAAGAAAACAAATTTTCATATCTCCTAAGTTCAAGGGCCATAACTCCATTAAAAACATGTAAATTACCATGGAAGTCAAACTTGATATGCAACAGTACATAATAAACCTATACACAAAAAGCTTTTCTTCTGAAAAACAAAGTCTGGAAAACAAAGTTTCACATCTTGTAAGTTCAAGGGCCTTAATTCCATCAAAAATGGGTAAATTGTCATGTAAGTCAAACGTGATCTGTAACAGTACATGATGAAGTTATATAAAATTTCGGCTCAATGTCTCAAAGGCTTCTGAAAACCCCCATCCGGAAAACATATGTGGGACAGACAGACAGACAGACAGACAGACTGAAGGAAGGAGATGAAAGCTATATTCCCCCCGCAGTTGGACCGGTAGAAGAGTAACAAGCCAGGATAAGACAAGACAGTGAAACTCATCTAAATCAAACACCCAAATTAAAGTTTGTTTCGTTTAATGAAACCACTAGAGCACATTGATTTTTTTATCATTTGCTGTTGGATGTCAAACATTTGGTAATTCTGCCATACAGTCTTAGAGAGCAAACCTGCTACATTTAACTATTAGCAGTATGTGATCTTTTATATGCACCATCCCACCGACAGGATAGTACATACCACAGCTTTTAAAATACCAATCATGGTGTACTGGCTGGAATGAGAAACAGCCCAATGGACCCACCAACGGGGATCGATCCTAGACTGACTGCGCATTAAGCCGGTGTGTTATCTCTGGGCTACCCACTCCCCATCCCAAAGGAACAAGAAAAATGTCTGGTCTCAATAAGTGTCAAATTAAGAGAGGCTATGTTCCATATTGGTCAGGGCTCACCCTGGCCATTGTCAAATGAACTTTGTTTTGTTTAACGACACCACTAGAGCACATTAATTTATTAGTCATCGATTATTGAATGCCAAACATATGGTCATTTTCAGTCATAGAGAGGAAACCCGCTACATTTTTCCATTAGTAGCAAGGGGTCTTTTATATGCACCTTCCCACTGACAGGATAGCACATACCACGGCCTTTGATATACCAATCGAGGTGCACTGGCTGGAATGACAAATAGCCCAGTGGGCCCAGCGACGGACATCGATCCTACACCGACAGTGCATCAGGCGTGCATTTACCACTGGGCATCACCATTGTTAAATGAGCCAACTGCAATTTTTTATACAAAATGGCCTCAACCTTTAGTCTTTGGCTAATGATTTTTTTCTTAAATTAACCACATATTTAAAAATTGGCAAAACTAATATTTTATCCAGTGTGAGCATTGATTGATTTTTAAAAAGTGACTGTGAAAAAAAGAAAGAATTCATAGAATACCTGCTTAGATAGATTCTGGTTTGAAGGGTTTAATTGAACATCTTCATGTTCTCTATAGTGTACCTCGGAAATCTCTTCAAGATTAACTTGTCCTTTCTCTGTTTTATAAATGTCACTTATAGCATTTTATTTGTATGCAACATTACAATATTTCTACTTTCGGACTCTGGTGAAAATATAAAATACACAACAGAATAATATAAATTCCAAGAATTAAATTGCTGGCTTACTACAGTGAAATATCTCAAAACCGAACCCTCTGTAAACGGGAATTCCCTCAAAATCAGGCGTTTTTCATGGTCCCATTTTAAAAATCAGCACATAACTGGATACCTCTTGAAACTGGACTTATTACTTGATTAAAGGACGTCCGGTTTAGAGAAGTTTCACTGTACTACTCTTTGGTTTTACTACAGGTGCCATGGAATATTATGTTCTTAAATTTTTGATTAGCAACAGTTGCTATGGTTTTATAATTGTGTAGCAATTTCTTTTAGAAATAAATGTAGCCATCACAATGCAGTATTCAATCAAATGTTCCATGTTTACACCAAAGGATTTTTATATCAATGGATATAATGGAAATAATTACAGTAAATTTTAAATTAATTTTATAAAATTTTAAAGAATTAAATAAAAAATTTAATTAAATATTTTTTAAAATAGTAGACTGATCAGGAATTAAAAAAGAAGACCACACTACACTCTTGATGTTGAGCTAAATGTAAACAAGTTTGTTCTGTTTCCTTTGTTGGTGCATCCATCCATCCATGCATCAATCTACATATACACAGTGGATGGCAAGATGGATGGAGGAACGCAATTTAATTCAGTCATTTGAGTGCTCGCTTGAGGTGCTTGTGTCGCAGGATCAAACCACCTCAGTGGATCCATTCAACTGATTGGATTTTTTCTCGTTCCAACCAGTGCACCACAATTGGAAAAAGGCCGTGGTATGTGCTTTCCTGTCTGTGGGAAAGTACTTATAAAAGATCCTTTGCTGCATCAGGAAAAATGTAGCGGGTTTCCTCTGTTGACTACGAGTCAGAATTATCAAATGTTTGACATCTAATAGCCAATAATTAATTAATCTAAGTGCTCCAGTGGTGTCGTTAAACAAAACAAACAAAAGATGGATGGATGGAAGGCTGATCAGTGATACAGATAAACCGACTGATGGCTGGACTATCCCGATAGATATACAAAGAGAAGAGGGAAAAACGAAAGAAAAGAAATGTTTTATTTAACAACACATTCAACACATTTTAATAATGGTTATCTGGCATCAGACATGGCTTAGGAGCATGGAGATGGTCAGAGAAGAAACCTGCTGCTGCCACTCCAAAGGTTACTCTTTTCGATTAGCAGCAAGGGATATTTTATATACACCATCCCAGAGACAGGATAGTACATACCACAGCCTTAGTTGCACCAATTGTAAAGCACTGGCTGGAATGAGAAATAGCCCAATAGGTCTAATGGTGGGGGTGGGGAATAAATCCTAGACAAATGGATGAATGAATGAAGATTTGTTTCATAGTGATGTTTGTGATCGATTACAAACGAAAATGTATTGGTTTGGCCAGACCAATGTGAGGATTGATTATAAAAATCCAAAATTAACTGTGTAGAAAAATGTTAACTATAACTGTTTTGCCAGTTTAGATGATGGAATATGTTGGGATTGGTGTTTGTTTCCTGTGTACATTAACAAAAAGATATTACATGTAAGTAGTTGTTAAAAAGCAAAACGAGTCATTTGTAGGGTCTAAATCATATTGAACACAATAGGTGAATGGTCTTCATTATTTAATCCTTCAGATTATGTTCAGATAAACCGATAAGTAATCAAAATTTGAAAGGCCGTGGTGTGTGCGATCCTGTCTGTGGGATGGTGTATATAAAAGATCCCTAGCTACTAACTGAAAAATGTTGCAGGTTTCTTCTCTATAACTATATGTCAAAGTACCAAATGTTTTACATCCAACAGCCGATGATTAATAAATCAATGTGCTCTAGTGTGTTGTTAAACAAAACAACCTTTTAAATCTAAAACTATATGTCAAAGTACCAAATGTTTTACATCCAAGAGCCGATGATTAATAAATCAATGTGCTCTAGTCTAGTGGTGTCGTTAAACAAAACAAACTTTTAACTTTTTAAATCCGATGGTCGATGATGACATCCCAACTGATTCCAAAGACCACTGTTTGAACAAAAATCGAACTTATACTCAACATACACAATTACCATTTCACACCCACAGAACTGCATTACCACCATCAGTCATGCAGACCAGCAATTAGAAGTGATATATATGGATGTCTGTAGAGGGAGAGAGAAAACCTCCACGTACCGTAGACTCTGCAATAGAAGCAGCAGCAATGACTTGAGGCGAGATATAAAAATGCCAATTACAGCCGTTATATACCTGTTCTGGCAGCATGTGCAGTCAGACATCGGCCTGGACAGTGTAGTCCGCCTGGGGACTGGCATGTCGGCACATCATTACCATGACATTCGCCAAACCAATTTACAGTTTTATCTACCAATTTACGTTACTGCCAACCTTAAGTGGGCTGTATCAGTGTACAGTACACATCTAACTGTTGAAGGTTCCCACCAACCAGCAAGAAAGATTTTGTAGTCAATATGGGGGCAGGGAGGAATGGAAGGAGGGAGGAATGGGGGGGGGGGGGATGACTGCCACGCCCATATACCAATTCCCTGGAAATAAAAAGAAATGATAGAATAGAAGGAATGTTTGACACCTCAGCAGTGTCTTAACATACCATTATTTCAATACTTAGTCTGAAGAATTAGAGAGGAAACCTGCTACTACTATCAAAAAGCAGCAAAGGATACTTTTAAATTCATTTTCCCCATACACAGAACAGTACATACCATGATCTAGATATACCAGTTAAGGGATACAATCAGGTTATAAATGTAATAAAATTTTAACTTATTTTCGTGCTTATATCCAATTAAGGTTCAAGCACGCTGTCCTGGGCATACACACCTCGGCTGTCTGTCCAGGATAGTGGGTTAGTTGTGAACTGTTAGTGAGAGAGGAAAGTGTAGTGGTTTTATATCTACCAAATGAGTCGTTAAAACTCACTGTGGGTGGGAGCCGGTACCGGGCTACGAACCCTGTACTTACCAGCCTTATGTGCGATAGCTTAACCACACCACCACCCAGATCGGTCAGGTTATAAAAGCACTGTAGATAATGAATGGAGTAAAACACTATATGTACACTATATTGACCATCATCTTATTTTTTCATTAAAGGTGCACACCCTAGATTGAACCCGTAAAAAATGGAAATGGTTTATTTAACGACACACTCAACACATTTTATTTATGGTTATATGGCGTTGGACATATGGTTAAGGACCACACATTGAGGGAGGAAACCCGCTGTTGCCACTTCATGGGCTACTCTTTTCGATTAGCAGCAAGGGATCTTTTATATGCACCATCCCATAGACAAGATAACACACACCACAGCCTATGATGTACCAGTCGTGGTGCACTGGCTGGAGCGAGAAACAGCCCAATGGGCCCACTGACGGGGATCGATCCCAAACCGACCGTGCATCAAGTGAGTGCTTTACCACTGGGCTACGTCTCGTCCCCGTAGAAAATGGACACTAAGTTAGATTAATCTACAAACCTGTAACACACATCTGGATAAAGTTATAATAGAGTCAAACTAAACTGTGCGAGGTTTAAATGAAGAAAGACACTCTGATAACCAGACTAGAGCTTGGCTCCATAACTGTTACTTCTCAGAGGTACGTGTGTTATTTAGAATTATGAAAAATGTATAAAAAACAGGATGACCAGAAACACCCATTAGGATGTATGAAAATGGATATTTTAAACAATAAAATCAGGAGTAGGAATTGGGTGAACTGTAAAAAAGAGGAAATCTAGAGGGGTCCCGGAAATTCTTGAAATCCAAGGTTAAAATCTGTGCCATCTGACACCATTTGGAGGAAAGGATGATTAAAATGTGAGGAAATGCAATGTTCCATGAGAGGTAAACAGCTGATCCAAGGAGAATTCCCACCCCTGTAAAATATAAGTAACTTCAAATTTATGTTATCAAAAAATGGCTTTAATAGTAACAAAATATACACTGCAGTGTTTAAAAACTAGAACTTGTCTCTTTAATAGAAACTCTTCTTTCAAACAGAGTTAATCCTCTGTCAACAAAGGTGACTTATTTTCCTAATGATCTCCATAAAGTTGCTCTGGGATTTGGATATTGGCAAAAACTGTCTTAATGATCTGACAAACAATCACATATGTCACCATGAAAGATACCGGATAAAAACCGATGGATGGGTTAACCCATAACAACTAGATGACAGGAAGGATAAGTGGATGGATAAATGGATGGATAAATGGATGGATGGATGGATGGATGGATAAATGGATGGATGGATGGATGGATGGATGGATAAATGGATGGTGGATGGATGGATGGATAAATGGATAAATGGATGGATGGATGGATAAATGGATTAATGGATGGATTAATGGATGGATGGATAAATGGATGGATGGATGGATTAATGGATGGATTAATGGATGGATGGATAACTGGATGGACGGATGGATGGATAAATGGATGGATGGATGGATGGATGATGGATGAATGAATGAATGAATGAATGAATGAATGAATGAATGAATGAATGAATGAATGAATGCATGGATGGATGGATGGATGGATGGATGGATGGATGGATTGATGGATGGATGGATGGAATGTAGGTATGACTGAATGGAATAGCATGGACAGACAAATGCACAGATGGAAGGAGGAAGGAATGTTTTATTTAACGACACACTACACACATTTTAATTAAGGTTATGTGGTGTCTGACATATGATTAAGGACCACACAGATGACATGAGAAGAAACTTCCTGCCGCCATGCAATGGACTACACTTTCTAATTAGCAGCAAGGAATCTTTTATATGCATCATCCCAGAGACAGGATAGTACATACTACGGCCATTGTGGATCACTGGCTGAAAAGAGAAGTGGCCCAATGGGCCCGTCGATGGGGATTGATCTCAGATAAACAGCACATCAGGAGAGAGCTTTACTACTGGGCTGTGTCCCGCCTTCAATGCACAGAACTATGAACACAACGCCAGGCTGACTACAAACAATGGGGGGGTGGGTGGGGTGGGGGGATTTATCTCAGTCAGTTGAGTGCTTGCTTGAAATGCTTGCGTCGGTGAATCCATTTAACTGATTGGTTGGAACAAGAAAAAAACCCAATGAACCACAATTGGTCAAAGGCTGTGGTATGTGCTTTCCTGTGTTGGGGTGTGGTAAAACAAATATTCCTTTCCTTTGCAACCCAAACATCAAAATAATCATGTTACACCAACTAGCCACAGTTTAAAATGTGCTGGGGTGTGGTTAAACAAACATTCCTTTCCTTTCAAACCTAAAACATCAAAATAATCATGTTACACCAACTAGCCACAGTTTAAAATGTGCTGGGGTGTGGTTAAACAAACATTCCTTTCCTTTCGAACCTAAAACATCAAAATAATCATGTTACACCAACTAGCCACAGTTTAAAATGTGCTGAGGTGTGGTTAAACAAACATTCCTTTCCTTTCGAACCTAAAACATCAAAATAATCATGTTACACCAACTAGCCACAGTTTAAAATGTGCCGAGGTGTGGTTAAACAAACATTCCTTTCCTTTCCCAACCAAACATCAAAATAATCATGTTACACCAACTAGCCACAGTTTAAAATGTGCCGAGGTGTGGTTAAACAAACATTCCTTTCCTTTCCCAACCAAACATCAAAATAATCATGTTACACCAACTAGCCACAGTTTAAAATGTGCTGAGGTGTGGTTAAACAAACATTCCTTTCCTTTCCCAACCAAACATCAAAATAATCATGTTACACCAACTAGCCACAGTTTAAAATGTGCCGAGGTGTGGTTAAACAAACATTCCTTTCCTTTCCCAACCAAACATCAAAATAATCATGTTACACCAACTAGCCAGTTTAAAATGTGCTGGGGTGTGGTTAAACAAACATTCCTTTCCTTTCCCAACCAAACATCAAAATAATCATATGTTACACCAACTAGCCACAGTTTAAAATGTGCTGAGGTGTGGTTAAACAAACATTCCTTTCCTTTCCCAACCAAACATCAAAATAATCATATGTTACACCAACTAGCCACAGTTTAAAATGTGCTGAGGTCTCGTTAAACAAACATTCCTTTCCTTTTCAATCTAAAACATCAAAATAATCATACGTTACACCAACTAGCCACAGTTTAAAATGTGCTGAGGTGTGGTTAAACAAACATTCCTTTCCTTTCCCAACCAAACATCAAAATAATCATATGTTACACCAACTAGCCACAGTTTAAAATGTGCTGAGGTCTCGTTAAACAAACATTCCTTTCCTTTTCAATCTAAAACATCAAAATAATCATACGTTACACCAACTAGCCACAGTTTAAAATGTGCTGAGGTGTGGTTAAACAAACATTCCTTTCCTTTCCCAACCAAACATCAAACCAAGTGTCACAACAACCATATGTTGTATAGTAAATACTTGTAGCTGTAGTTTAAAATGTGCGGAGGTATAGTTAAACAAATATTTCTTTCCTCCCCCCGACCTTTATCTGAATGCAGAAAAAGAAGGTGGTGGTAACTGACAGACAAACAAACAAACAAACAAAAAACAAACGGACGCATATGTAAACTCTTTAAATCTCACCTGTGATTGTAAAATATAATCAATGTTGACTGTGATGTGATATGTCTATTTCAAGATGATACAGCACCTTGTCTATACGTCCCCTCATCACCGCCAGTTATAAATCCTCGCCAGTGTGACAGGCAAAGAGGGTACCGCGAGAAAATCTATCGATTTCACTGGGAAAGCCATTAGACACAAACAATATTTATTTTCAGCTGATTCTGCCCAAGAGCAAAAGATATGTAGATTGTGTGGAGGCTTTGTTTATTACACTGCTTTTGAGAGAGAGAGAGAGAGAGAGAGAGAGAGAGAGAGAGAGAGAGAGAGAGAGAGAGAGAGAGAGAGAGAGAGAGAGAGAGAGAGAGAGAGAGAGGATGGTATAGGGAGGGAGGGAAGGAGGGACGGACGGATAACAAAAAATGCATGTGTGCATGCATATATGTTCATGCATGTTAACCCAATTTCTCCATGTTCTGTGTATATTTCTATTTTCAAGGTCATAGAATAATTAACATTCAATTCACTCTACAGTATTTGGTGTCCAACTGCTTCTAAAAGTAAAAACTCAAAACACACACACACACACAAACACACACAGATAAACAAACACAGATAAACACACACAAACACACACACATCAGGTGAGATATCTAATGAATATACTGAATTACACACACGCACGCACTCAAACACCTACACACGCACACACCCAAACACGCACGCACACACGCACGCACACACCCACACACAAACATGTACACACAAACACACATGCAAGCACACACAAAAGCACAAACATACATACAAAAGCACAAACACACACACAAATCCACACACACGACACACACAAGACACACAGACACACAAGACACACAGACACACAAGACACACACACAATTTGATGAGATCTCTAGAGCAACTGAGCTAATTACATTCCTGACAACAGTGATAAACAATACGTAAAATAAGTCAAGGCTACCTGTATCAATGGACTTCATACACACTACACAATTTACACGTACATGTAGGTATATTATGGAACTTGCATGTTTCAAGCATATATATATAAAACAAAGTGACTGTTAAAATGAGAAAACAAATCCAGTTTATAAATATGTATCAACATTGCATGTAGACAGCATGTTGACAGAAACAGTAATAGTGTTATACTTTACCATAAACTTAAGACTGTATCGAACAATATTTTTTATAATACATACCACAATAAAAAAAAAAAAAAAAAAAAAAAAAAAAAAATATATATATATATATATATACCTTGCACAAACAATCTTCAGAGAGCACAAAGGGTAAATACACGACCATTCACCGAGAGAAGAAGAAGAAAGACTCCTGATTACCCGAACCGGCACAGCGTCATGTCATATATATACATACCGTCATATACACACTGTCACATACACACCACCACCTACACTGACCTGTCCAGATCTGACCCACAAACACCACAGGACTTTGATTGCCTGCTATATTTCCACAGGTGCTGTTGCTTATGTAACACCCCACCAGAACCATTAGAATGTGTATTTATGGCCATTAAGTCTTGTACTGGTGCCCTAATCCCTCACACAATGAGTTCCATCCACAGTTTGAGCATTCGTTTAGCACAGGCGTATAATGACAAATGCAAGTGTTAACAAGAAAATATGATCTTCTTACGTAACTCGCGCGCCGTTACATGTACAGTATAACCTGCCATGGCCCAAACAATGGATTTTGTTATTAGGGGCTTATATAATTAGAGCTGCTGCAGTCATAACGACCTGTCATGGACAGAACTCTCTGGGGAAGTCAGAGGTTGTGTCCACGACAGGCGTACTTGAACATTCCTTGATGGAAGCATGCCTGAAAATTACCCAAACACCCACCCAGTCACAAAAAAATTGAATGCAATTTTATTTCATTTCAACTTATTTTTGTGCTTATATCCAAATAAAGGTTCAAGCAGGATGTCCTGGGCACACACCTCAGCTATCTGGGCTATCTGTCCATGACAGTGGGTTAGTTGTTAGTGGTTAGTGAGAGAGAAGAGGGTGTAGTGGTCTTACACCTACCCATTGAGTCATTAAAACTCGCTCTGGGTGGGAGCCGGTACTGGGCTGCGAACCCTGTACCTACCAGCCTGTAGTCTGATGGTTAACCACTGCACCACCGAGGCCGCGGTCATTGAATGCAGTATGTACATTAATGTACATATAGTAAGTTGACCAATTGTGATGTTTGCAATGATTGAGAGTATGTACTATCCTGTCTGTGGGATGGTGCATATAAAAGATCCCTTGCTGCTAATCGAAAAGAGTAGCCCATGAAGTGGCAACAGCAGGTTTCCTCTCTCAATATCTGTGTGGTCCTTAGCCATATAACTGTAAATAAAACGTGTTGAGTGAATCATTAAATAAAATATTTCCTTTCCTTTCTTGATTGGGTTCCCCCCCCCACCCCATCCAGTGTCCCACGATTGCTATGTCAAAGGTCATGGTGTATGAGCAAACATGAAAAAAAGAAAAGAAAATGAAAGTTTGTTTTGTTTAACGACACCACTAAAGCACATTGATTTACTAATCATCTACTATTGGATGTCAAACATATGGTCAATTTTGACACAGACATAGAGAGAAAACACACTACATTTTTTTCATACCAGTCATGGCGCATTGGCCGGAATAAGAAGCTCAATGGGCCCACCTATGGGAATCAATCCCAAACTGACTGTGCATCAAGCGAGCACTTCATCACTGGAAACCCACTACAGTTTTCCATTAGTAGCAAGGGATGTTTTATATGCACCATCCCAGACAGAATAGTACATACTACTGCCTTTGATACACCAGTCGTGGTGCACTGGCTGTGACGAGAAATAGCTCAATGGGTCCACCGACGGGGATCGATCTCAGACCAACCACGCATCAGGCGAGTGCATTACCACTGGGCTATGTCCTGCCTGCAAACAACATGAAACAAGTTTACTACTGGTATGGGTATACATGTATTAGTTGGGCTTTTAAAGTTTAATTAAGTAATTAAGCACCACAATATTGGCAGACCCATATACGCATATATATGTATATGCATTAATTCGGCCATGTAGTGTTACCAGTAAATATATCTCTGTATAACACACATAAACGTAGACTCACCATTTCTGTTTAGTTTCCACCGTCCTCAAGGTTTGATACGAGACATATAAAGCCAGTCAGTCATGTATGTCCGACAGTTAGTGCACAGGTAGGTAGGTATAGTAGGTATAATCAAAGTGATTCCGTTCAAGTTGGGTTAACATTGATTATTTGAGTGAAACCCAGGCCACAAGCTGTCGCCATGTTAATATATAGGTACAGTGCTAATGGCGCTATATTGACTGCTGCTAAAGAGTTTAAATTTCATTACACTTGTTCATGTCAGGCGTAAAATTCTTGATATAAACTGCTGTGATTTTAAATATATATATATATACACATACACACATGTACATGTATGTTCAATTATGGGTTCAAGTACACTATCCTGGGAGTACAAATCAAGTTGTCAGGGTTATCTATTCAAGACACTTAAAGTTACATATTTGTTTTGTTTCATGACACCACTAGAGCACAATGATTAATTAATCATCAGCTACATGTATTTGGTAATTCTGACACTGAAGAGGAAACCAGCTACATTTTTCTATTAGCAACAATTAGGGATCTTTTATATGCACTTTTCCATACAGGACAGCACATACTACAGTTTTTGATATACCATGTATGCGATAATGTGGAACACTGATTGAAATGGGAAAAACACAATTGGTCCAAGGAAAAGTTACGGTTAGAGCACATTGTTTTACTAACAGTCTTAGAGAAACCTGCTACATGTTTTACTAACAGTCTTAGAAAAACCTGCTACATGTTTTACTAACAGTCTTAGAGGAAACCTGCTACATGTTTTACTAACAGTCTTAGAGGAAACCTGCTACATGTTTTACTAGCAGTCTTAGAGAAACCTGCTACATGTTTTACTAGCAGTCTTAGAGAAACCTGCTACATGTTTTACTAATAGTCTTAGAGAAACCTGCTACATGTTTTACTAGCAGTCTGAGAAGAAACCTGCTACATGTTTTACTAGCAGTCTTCGAGGAAACCTGCTACATGTTTTACTAATAGTCTTAGAGAAACCTGCTACATGTTTTACTAGCAGTCTGAGAAGAAACCTGCTACATGTTTTACTAGCAGTCTTCGAGGAAACCTGCTACATGTTTTCCAGTTGCAACAAGTGATCATTTATATTTCCCATCCATACAGGACAGCATATACCAAGACCTTTGATATACTAGTCGTGGGGCACTGGTTGTGATGGGAGGAAAAACCTGATCAGAGAATGGGTCCACTGAAGGGTTTTGATCCTACAATGGAAGCACCTCAGGCGGGTGCTCTACCAACTGATCTAGATCCCCCCCACCCCCCACCCCCAGTCTCCACATAATACATTTAAACCATAGTATATCAATGCGTATTAATGGACTCTGTGGATAGGCCGACCCCTTAGTTTAGCTGTCCTTCAATATACCTGGTACAAAAGGATTGGTAGTGTAGAAGCCAACTACACCGTTTATGTACAATTAAACATCTCAAAACCTGACCTCTGTAAATTATAATTCACTCAAAAGCAGACATTTTAAAATATCAGTATAAAAAATAACCGATCTAAACCGGATAGATCTCAAAATCAGACCTTTTATATGGTCCCATGGGAATTTGCACCCAATTAAAATGTATTACCGAATATTACTTCACATTATTGAACACCACAATTGGAAAGTCGCAGTGTTTACAACTAACAACCACCCAT
This sequence comes from Gigantopelta aegis, assembly GCF_016097555.1. Lineage (NCBI taxonomy): Eukaryota > Metazoa > Mollusca > Gastropoda > Neomphalida > Peltospiridae > Gigantopelta > Gigantopelta aegis. The sequence goes on along the minus strand of NC_054700.1, from coordinate 5,007,062 downwards.
GTGTGTAACATATTTCCGTATTACAGCTCATTACATTAGGTTTCCCCTGCATGAAGTGGCAAAATTCATCCTATTAATATCTGGCTATCTGTCACTAATACACGCTTCTATCACTGAGAGTCTTGTAAATGTATATTATTATATCTCATAAGACAGCTGTTTTTTCACCACGCCACACTTTATTAATGCCAAAATGACTCGGAAACGAGATATAGATTATCACATACAGTAGTTAGCTCACCGAGTTCACAGAGATGTGTTTTTGCAAAGATTGGCTTTTTTCCCTTTAAAAAAAAAAAGAAAAAAAAAAAGAACTAACAAGTGGCATTTTCATGTAACAAGTGTTTTCATTTAAATTAGATACTATTTTGTTTTCCCCTTGCACTCGTTAATTGCAGTCTTATGTAATACACATATTAAGTTTCCATTAGCAACAGTTTACAAGGATGTGTTTTTGCCAACATTAGCTTCTTTCTTTTTTTTTTAAACAGAAAAGAGAAGAAAAATCATAACTGTAACAAGTGGCATTTTCCTGTAACAAGTGTTTTCATTTAAATCAGCTACTATTTAGTTTTTCCCTTGCACTCACAGGAGACAATATTTCGAAATCTGAGGTTCACATGGTTTTTACCTAGGTAACCAATTGTTCGGTTACGTAAATTATAATTGGGTTAACGTTTTTGTTTGTTGGATACATTTTTAAACAACTCGTATGTAGACAATAGTTCGAAATCTGGTAACGGGAAGTCGATTCATGTGGTTTTTACCTAGGTAACCGGATTATTCGGTTACGTGAATTATAATTGCGTAACCCGTGGGTTACCCGATCAGCTGCCTCAAAGTTACATTGAAATCATATTTCAAATCCATAATTTGTAACTCGAACAAAATTAAAACAAAATACAAAAGAAATTTTTTTATAAAACAGTTTCTTTAATGCTTGCTAAACTTATCAATATTGTAAAAGGACTAAATATGAGTCCCAGTACTGAAACAAAATAGATACATTTGGAGGGATTCCTTTTTGTGTTTTGCAGTGGCCATGCTACTTTCACTTTATCAATGGTACTTCCATACTACAGTAATGTTCCAAATGTTTGTTTTTTAAAGCTCATTATGCGATGTTAATATTTTTCAACTTTTGTGACACTTGTGGATTCCTGTTTACATTAAAACCATTTTCAGCAGTTGTCAGGCAAGTTCTTTCCCACCCCACTGGTCTACATGCATACTGCTCAAATAAAACATGTGAACAACCAGCGTTGGTGCAACGTGTAGTAGTTAAACCATCAAAGTTAACACTGGTAGAACAACCGGCGTTGGTGCAAGGTGTAGTGGTTAAACCATCAAAGTTAACACTGGTAGAACAACCGGCGTTGGTGCAACGTGTAGTAGTTAAACCATCAAAGTTAACACTGGTAGAACAACCGGCATTGGTGCAAGGTGTAGTGGTTAAACCATCAAAGTTAACACTGGTAGAACAACCAGCGTTGGTGCAACGTGTAGTAGTTAAACCATCAAAGTTAACACTGGTAGAACAACCGGCGTTGGTGCAAGGTGTAGTGGTTAAACCATCAAAGTTAAGGCTGGTAGAACAACCGGCGTTGGTGCAAGGTGTAGTGGTTAAACCATCAAAGTTAAGGCTGGTAGAACAACCGGCGTTGGTGCAAGGTGTAGTGGTTAAACCATCAAAGTTAACACTGGTAGAACAACCGGCGTTGGTGCAACGTGTAGTGGTTAAACCATCAAAGTTAAGGCTGGTAGAACAACCGGCATTGGTGCAAGGTGTAGTGGTTAAACCATCAAAGTTAACACTGGTAGAACAACCGGCATTGGTGCAAGGTGTAGTGGTTAAACCATCAAAGCTGGTAGAACAACCGGCATTGGTGCAAGGTGTAGTGGTTAAACCATCAAAGTTAAGGCTGGTAGAACAACCGGCATTGGTGCAAGGTGTAGTGGTTAAACCATCAAAGTTAAGGCTGGTAGAATAACCGGCATTGGTGCAAGGTGTAGTGGTTAAACCATCAAAGTTAAGGCTGGTAGAACTGGCATTGGTGCAAGGTGTAGTGGTTAAACCATCAAAGCTGGTAGAACAACCGGCATTGGTGCAAGGTGTAGTGGTTAAACCATCAAAGTTAAGGCTGGTAGAACAACCGGTCTCAGTGCAAGGTGTAGTGGTTAAACCATCAAAGTTAACACTGGTAGAACAACCGGCAATGGTGCAAGGTGTAGTGGTTAAACCATCAAAGTTAACACTGGTAGAACAACCGACATTGGTGCAAGGTGTAGTGGTTAAACCATCAAAGTTAACACTGGTAGAACAACCGGCGTTGGTGCAAGGTGTAGTGGTTAAACCATCAAAGTTAAGGCTGGCAGGTACTGGGTTCACCTCTCGGTACTGGCTCCCACCCAGAGCGAGTTTAAAAATTCTATGATTAAGGCATGGACAGGATAGCACATACAACCATTTTTGGTATACCAGTTGTGGCCATCCAAACCTTGACATGGTTAACGGTATCAAACCTACATGTCGAGGCTGAAAATGGCTATAATCATACAAGACAATTTTGCATTGTAAAACTTACAAATATATTAAAAATATTCACAATGCTGGGACTGAGGTTTCTCCAGACAGGCTGCAGGCAAGTGATTCCAAACGGTTTATACCGCCTTATACTAAACAATAACAAAACATTAAACATCTTGTTTTGATAAAGCTGATGTAAGCAGCTTATCACCTCGCTCACCAAAACAAGTGAAGGGAGAGGCACTTAGTAATATTTAATCTTCTTACAACAGTACGGCATGTGGAATTTGAAGGACGTTTGTTTTCTTTACAACACTAAATAAAAAAAAAAAATAAAAAAATAATGAAAAAAAGAAAAAAACCCACCCCAAAAACTCCATAACAAACAAAAACCAAACTAAAAAAAAAAAAAAATAATAATAAAAAAAAAAAAAAAAATTAAAAACCCAACAAAGACTATTAGATGTGTTACTATAGATTTTGTTGATTTATTTTTGCTTTAATTCGTTTTAATTTGTGCTATTCTTTGCACTTACCATACATGTAGCAAAAAAAAACCTGACTAGTGGATTGTGTGGCTTTTGATGAGCCCAACCACTAACAAAAATCATTAAAGTTTCATAAAAGTAACATTGTTGGAAATCTGCCTTGTTATCGGTTTGTTTATAACATTTTCATAACCACCAGATAATAATGATTACTGAACTGTACCACAACAGCATAGCATGCAGTAACAAGAGGAAGGAAGGATTGTTCACGGTTTTAGTGGGTGTTTTGGTGTTGTTTTATTGTTATTCTTAAAACATTATGTGTAATGTAGATGTAAAATAAACCGCTGATAGCATGCTGTCATACAACTTAATGATGATTTTCCTAACAAAATATAGTTCCAGTATGGTAAATTCTGTATATCTTGAATAAAACATTTGTTTATTCCTTACTTATTCAATCTCACTATAGTGATGTAGAAAATAACTAGTTAATGACGTAGGGTATTGGGTTTATCCTGTGATGGTAAGAATCTAAAATTCCGCAAGACTTGTTAAGCGGAATTTCTCATTCAGAGTGAACAGATATAAAGCTGATATCCTACATCATTAACTAGTTATTATTTTTATCCTACGTACAGACCATAAAAATGAAGGGTAAAAGTCATTACTTCTATTATTTTAGCTACATTTTAAGATGACCTAGAGGTCAAATGAGTGATTTTGTAATGTAGCTATGCGTCCGACATCACATGCATGACGTCAAAAGTCAGAAAATGTCAGTATACCTGTATGACTTTGCTTTAATCAGTCATGTTAATCAGCCAATACAAACAGTGGCTGTAGGATAAAAAAAACATTATCAAACCATGTGATAAATGTATCTTGTATTGCACATTCTGCAACTCTTTTTCTATGGGGAATTCCCTTTTTATTTTTACCAGAGTCAGCACCTTTTTCCTACTTACATCACGTTTTACAAATATATACGTATGTCATATATGATTTACAAAATATGTTACATCTTGTTTGAAACTTACATCAAGTTGCAGATTGCTGCAGAGTGCGATTCTAAATACCACGTAAATCCATGACAGGAGTAATTATCATGAGAAACTGTAGTCATATCATATCTTTTGACGTTAAATTAAAAACTTCTCTTTTTTTCTACAAATAAAAGAAGGCATGTAATAAATATTTATCACACCTTTCACTTTCTATTTATTGCACGTTTACTTTGCTCAATAAAATACCACTCGACCCTCTCGTGCTATATATTCTTGTACAAAATAAACTTGTCCAATAAATAGGAAGCGAAAACAACATATGTATACATTTATTACATAATGCAAGATTAAATTGGCATGTAATTGGTTGCTGTGGACCATACGCATTTTACTGCACCTTCTTTCTCTTTTGATCAGCGTAACAAATGACATTAGATAAGAGTGCTCAGTGATGGAAATAATCAGACTGTTTCACTATAGTCCATCAGACACATATCTATACAGTGAAACCTCTTAAAACCGGAACCTCTGTAAACTGGAACTCCCTCAAAACTGGGCATTTTTCACAGCCACTTTCTAAGTATCTGGATGGAAGAGAACTCTAAATATCTGCATGGAAGAGAACCTCTCTAAACTGGATACCTCTAAATACTGGACTTTTAGCTTGGTCCCAAGGTGTCCAGCTTAGAGGAGTTCACTGTATATAGAAGTCTACATGTCCACCAATATTTCCACTTGTCCAAGTGAGTGGTTTGTTTTGTTCAAGTATAAGAATGATGATATTGATTGCTCAAAATGAAACTGCATTGAACATTTTCACTTGGACAGTGGACAATTACCACTGACAGAGATTTATCTAGGATTTTTTTTTTTCTTTTTTTTTTTTGTCGTGATCGAGTCCCATATCCGATGGGTTTGAGACAAATAGTGAAATAAATAAAATTTGGGATATGTATTCCGGCCACTGAACAATACAGTACACCAATGTTAAATTAATTTATTATATAACATTAAGTGAAATATCTTAAACTATCAGTGAAATAAAAGTGTTATCAGTCACTCAGTGACAATAACACATTTTAGAGTGAAAATTTCACTATTTCACTCTAAAATGTGTTATCATTACTATAGAAAGTGCTGACGCCACATAACCGTAAATAAAATGTGTTGAGTGTGTCGTTAAATAAAACATTTCCTATAGAAAGTGTTATCCTCACTGTAAGAAAGCCGGAACTATTTTGCTTCTGGCATTTTAAAAATAAAGGTAAATTGCCAAAAGTTATATAATAAATAGAAAATTTCATGTTTTTTGTCAAATACGATTTATATCTCATCTCATGAAGTTTGCAATCATATCACATTTGTCACGCTTGTGAGATATGATTGCAAACTTCACTCAATGAGATATAAATCGTATTTGACAAAAAACATGAAATTTTCTCTATTTATTACAACAGACATAATTAAATGTGTATATTGGGAATTTTAAGTACAGAAATTGGAATTTTCAGTGCATCTTGCTATTGTGAAGGGGCCCATGTTCGGACTCACAGAAAACCTGGATAAATTCCTGACTGATATGAGGGTACATCTTGCTATTGTGAAGGAGCCCTATGTTCCGACTCACAGAAAACCTGGACAAATTCCTGACAGATATGAGGGTACATTTTGTTTGCTTGTCCAAGCAGATTTTCATTTTACAAGTGCTTACAATGTATTCCTACACTAGTGTGAAGCTACAGCTCTCAGCTATTGTCAATAACAGACTTCCTCGTCTAACAAACTAATTCTTCAAAACCCACTTTGGTTCTGTAAGTACTGTCTCTTACGCTTTGATTTCCTTTTTATATTGCAAGAGAATAACTTTTGTGTACACAATGCATCATCTCTCAGCTAATGTCATTGTCACATCTCACATCCTGAGATATTTAGTGTAACAAAGAATACGTTTCCTGACTCCTATACACTTGTCATACACTGCTTCCTGTGCTTTGTGTGTTCCAGGAACACGGTCCTTCCTTTATGAAAATATATTTTACATTTATCACTAGATTCCATATGCTAGTTAATCAAGGGCAGACCATGGAAACAGTTTAAGGAGGGCACCAAGGTCAAAAGAGCGTAAGTTAAAGTTTGTTTTGTTTAACGACACCACTAGAGCACATTGATTATTAATCATCGGCTATTGGATGTCAAACATTTGGTTATTCTGACATATAGTCTTAGAGAGGAAACCCGCTACATTTTTCCATTAGTAGCAAGGGATCTTATATATGCACCATCCCACAGACAGGACAGCACATACCACAGCCTTTGATATACCAGTCGTGGGGCACTGGCTGGAACGAGAAATAGCCAATGAGCTCACCAACAGGGATCGATCTCAAACCGAACGTGCTTCAAGCGAGCGCTCTACCACTGGGCTACATCCTCTCCCAAAAGAGCGTAAGAGACACTGCTTTAGTAACCATTAGTTATTGGATGTTAAACATTTAGTCATTTTAACATATATATATATAATTTTAACATATATATATATATATATATATATATAATATATCTAGGAAGCCCGCTAATTTTTTCAAATTAATAGCAAGGGATCATTTACATATACTTTTCCATAGACAGGATAGGATATACCACCGAATTTTGATTTACCATTTGTGGGGCACTGTCTGGGATGGGCAAAACACAATCAGAGAATGATACATCAATGTATTTGATCCTTTTACCCAATCGTCTTAGGTGATGCTCTAATGGCTGGGCTACATCCCCCTACCACACCACACCCCATCCCCCTACCACACCACACACCATCCCCCACCACACCACACCCCATCCCCCTACCACACCACACCCCATCCCCCTACCACACCACACACCATCCCCCTACCACCACACCCCATCCCTACCACACCACGCCCCATCCCCCTACCACACCACACCCCATCCCCCTCATCCCCCTACCACACCACACACCATCCCCCACCACACAACACACCATCCCCCACCACACCACACCCCATCCCCCACCACACCACACACCATCCCCCTACCACACCACACCCCATCCCCTACCACACCACACCCCATCCCCTACCACACCACACACCATCCCCTTAGGAACCTAACTAACACTTCCTGAAATTAATCCCAAATGCTAAAAATATATTTATAAGGTTATCAGCAACTTCTGAATATAATATTACACTTTGATCTGACAAATATCCTTTGAAATATGTCACTTATCTGGCATTAATGTCAAAAGTGTATATAGGGTACTGGGCTACAAGTTACACGATGGACTACATATGTAAAAGATAAAAAAAACCTTTGGATGTAAATGCAAAAACTAAAGCTAGGACTACACATGTACATGTAAAAGATTAAACTTTAAAATATTAAATTGATACAAACAAAACTTTGCATATTAAAAATGTAATTAAATGCAAAAACTAAAGCTTGGATTACACATGTACATGTACATGTAAAAGATTAAACTTAATACAAACAAAACTTTGTTGGTTAAAAATGTATGTAAATGCAAAAAACACACCAAAGCTCAAGTTTTCTCATGCCGGAATCTGGTGCTAAAAATGTATATAAACTAAGGAAACGAAGATTTGTTTAATGTCACCCATCACCTCAATATTTTAGACAGCCTATTTGGAGTTTATACTTCAGTTATAGAAATACTTAATCAAAAGCATGATCAAAAGAGGAAACTCTTTTGTGCCGATAAAACAGCAAAGGAAGTTTTGTATATATTTTTCAGACATGACAGTACATACCAGAGTCTTTGGTGTACTAGTAGCTGGGACAGCAAAGTAGCATAGGATGTTTTGTATATATTTTTCAGACAGGACAGTACATACCACAGTCTTTGGTGTACTAGTAGCTGGGACAGCAAAGCAGAATATGATGTTTTGTATATATTTTTCAGACAGGACAGTATATACCACAGCCTTTGGTGTAATAAAGTACTGTCGGAAATATAATAAAAATTATTTTTGTCAATTATTTCATTCATATTAAACTGACATGAAAATATTTTGTAAATACCTATTTAATGATACTCTACCTAATTTACCATTTACTTGTTTTGGCTCTCATTGATGTACAAAGTGGTGTTTACTCTTGAAATTAAAATAAATGTGACAGTAAACAGGCGATTTGTGACCTTTATTGGAACAGACTATAACACATTTTGATCGATATGTGTCAATTTCATTTACCCTTAAAAAAAATGTTTAATTTAAAACTGCAAGTTAACTTATTATTTTGAATTGCAGTAGAAATTATTAATTATGACAAGCATATTTATTGAAAATAAATTAAATATAAGTGCATTAGACATTTACACAATCTGGCAACCACTTAAATGTGCTATATATACTGAACAAAAAAAGAAACTTCCGATTTGTACATATAGTATTTGTTGTGTTAAAGAATTCATTGTGTAATGAAATTATATAGGTAGTATTAGCCTTGAGCTGTATTATCAGGATTCATGAATTTTATCGATTATTTTTGCACTGTTAATCGTTGACAACGTGAAATTCAATCTGCATGTGCATGCATGGTTCGACATGTCCGTGTAGTATTCGGCCAATTTGTTTTACTTGTCTTACTGACATTGTTGTCAAGTGAACGAAAACACTTCAAAATTTGTAAAAAATCAGTGGGCAAACTGTTCGTAATCCGTCTGCGAGAGAACGGTTTACATGCACGACGTCCTTACGTCGGATGCGTTTTAACGCAACATCATCGTCTAAATCGTTTTAATTGGGCACGTGTACACTCGTTGGATACGGCGACGCTGGAATACCGTTCTTCTTTCAGATGAATCCAGATTTTCTTTACAACGTGGTGATGGCAGGGTGCGCGTCTACCGTAGGAGAAATGAATGCTATGCTGACTGTTGTATTCTTGAACGAGATCGTTTCGGGGGTGGGGGTTGTGTCATGGTCTGGGCAGTCATTGCCCATGGTTATCGTTCACCACTAGTCGTCACTGATGGCAATTTAAATGCTCAACGTTACCGCGATGACATTCTCGCTCATCACGTCATTCCTCTGTTCCATAACAACGCCAACATCTCAATTTTTCAGCATGATAATGCCACCTCTCATACAGCTAGAGACACTGTAAATTTTCTTAGGACAAATAACATTGATTTCATTGATGACTGGCCCACTAAAAGTCCTGATCTCAACCCCATCGAGCATGTCTGGGATAGTCTGGACAGACGATTGAGGCGTCGTCCCAACCCACCCGCTAACGTCAACGAACTTCGCCAAGCGCTCATTCAGGAATGGAACAATATTCCACAGGCAGAAATGAACACTTTAGTCAATTCTATGCGCCTGCGATGCACTGCAGTGGTCAATTCAAGAGGTGGTCATACCCGTTATTAAGTGGGTGTTTTTTTTTAAACCCCTACCACACTTGGTCAAAATTTCTCCCAGTTTCTGTTAACCTATGGCCATGATTTTTGCACCAAACGATTCATCATGGACCACTCTTTAAACGCATATATAACAATTATTCCCCCCGGTTTGTTTTCATCAAGTTATGTTCAAGCAAAGTTAGCGGAAGTTTCTTATTTTATTCAGTATATATATATATATATATATATATATCAGAGTTATATGTGAGCATCTGTTTGTGACAAGGAGCAGGGCGTAGACAGTGGTAAAGCATTCGCTTGATGCGCGGTCAGTCTAGGATCGATTCCCGCGGTGGACCCATTGGGCTATTTCTCTTTCCAGCCAATGCTCCACAACTGGTGTAATAAAGGCTGTGGTATGTACTACCCTGTCTGTAGGATGGTGCATATAAAAGATCCCTTGCTGCTAATCGAAAAGAGTAGGCCATGAAGTGGCGACAGTGGGTTTCCTATCTCAAAATCTGTGTGGTCCTTAACCATGTGTCTGACGCCATATAACCGTAAATAGCATGTGTTAAGTGCGTCGTTAAATAAAACATTTCCTGTTTGTGATAAAGATTCTCCAATAAAAATGTATTTCTACTAGTAGATAAAATTATTTTCTATAATCATTTATGGGCATACAGTTAAAAGTGTCTTCTTTAAATGTTAAATCGAAATTTTATTTTAAAAAAAAGAAAAAAAGATTTGCAATAGCAAATTTGCATTGTGCAACATAGAGATAGCACCTTTATTACCGGTATAATAGATCACAAACTCAGAATGGTTCTTAACAGTTTTTCTCAAAAGTTACTTATAAATGACTACAAATATTTTGTTTTAGAGAGGGATAGGGGTAAACTGTCATCAGAAATGGTCCCTCACATATTGCAATAGCAATAAAATTGACATATGTTGACCAACATATACTCTTCAAAAGAAGAAACGCAAAACCACATTGTCGTAACATTTGGAGAATTGATTTAATTATTGAATGGTGAGTCCGATAATTACCAAATGTTGCAGGATTGTTCACAATTCACTCTAGTCCATTGTGAGTAAGTGATAGGACACACCACCAAGGTCAAGGTCATCTGGAGTCAATACCGGGTGTGGCCTCCGCGTGTGTTGACAACTGCCTGGCACCGCCTGCCCATTGAAGCAACCAGAGTACGGATGACGTCCCGGGGGATGGTGGCCCACTCGGCCTGCAAGGCTGCTGCCAGCTCGGGCAGGGTCTGGGGCTGTGGTTGTCGCTGTCGGAGGCGTCGGTTCAACTCGTCCCATAGATGCTCAATTGGGTTCAAATCCGGCGATATCGATGGCCAAGGAAGGACATTAATGTTGTTGTTCTGTAGGAAAGCCGTTGTGAGACGTGCTGTGTGAGGCCTGGCGTTGTCATGTTGGAACACTGTGTTGGCGTTGGCCATAACTGGAATGATGTGTGGCCGGAGGATCTGGTCAATGTAGCCCTGTGCATTCAGGTTGCCCTGCACGTGGACCAGGTCAGTTCTGCCAGTGTGTGAGATGGCTGCCCACACCATGACACTACCCCCGCCGAATCTGTCCACTTCCTGCACGCAGTTTGCCGCATAACGTTCACCACGACGCCTATACACGCGACATCTTCCATCATGACGTCGGAGCAGAAATCGGGACTCGTCACTGAACCACACCTGTCTCCATCGCAGTTGAGGCCATTGTCGATGAATCTGGCACCACTGCAGTCGGAGTCGACGGTGTTGTGGTGTTAAGATGACACCTCGAACTGGACGTCTGGCACGAATTCCTACCTCACGTAGGCGGTTCTGTACGGTCTGGTCGGATATCCTGCGCAAACCTGGTATTGCTGCGGCTGTGGAGGTGGCAGTAGTCAATCGTTCCCGAAGGTGGCGTACCCGGATGTAGCGGTCCTGCCCGGGGGTAGTGACCCGTGGTCGACCGGATCTAGGGAGGTCACGTGTTGATCCATGTTGCTGGTAACGGCCCCACAGTCTGGAGATGGTGCTTGGGGACACATGGAATGCCCTGGCAACTGCCGTTCTGGATTCGCCTGCGTCTAGTCGGCCGATGGCATTGTTTCTCTGCGGTTCACTGAGACGTGGCATGTCCTGGATTGTCAACTGTCGGCCAGATACAGAGGCCAGACAAGAGAACACCCTGCACTTTTATACTGTCGGTGTTCATGTTGCACGTGCAGACAACGCACGTGCAGTGGTGACATGGTTTGCACGTGGCTGCGTTTTTGCGAATATTCACATTTTGGAACTTTATTGTACAGTAGCTGCGTTTTATCGAATGTAACCGTGGGAATGTGTTTGGGACATGCAATGACCTTATATTCACAAAGCATGAACCGGTAGGAAACATAAAATCGGAGTTATAACCCATTTGTACCCTTTTGGGTTTCTTTTTTTGAAGAGTATATTTTATAGTCTGTTCCAATAAAGCGCACAAATCACCTGTTTACAGACATCTTTCTTTTAATTTCAAGAGTAAACACCACCTTGTACATCAATGAGAGCCCAAACAAGTAAATGCTAAATTAGGTAGACTATCATTAAATAGATATTATAAAATATTTACTTGTCAGTTTAATATGTAAGAAATAATCGACGCATATAATTTTTATTCTATTTCCGACAGTACTATAGTAGCTGGGACAGCAAAGTAGCATAGGATGTTTTGTATATATTTTTCAGACAGGACAGTACATACTGCAGTCTTTGGTGTACTAGTAGCTGAGACACCAAAGCAGCACAGGTTGTTTTGTATACATTTTACAGACAGGACAGCACATACCATAGTCTTTGGTGTACTAGTAGCTGGGACAGCAAAGCAGTATAGGATGTTTTGTATACATTTTACAAACAGGGCAGTACATACCACAGTCTTTGGTGTACTAGTAACTGGGACAGCAAACAGCATAGGATGTTTTGTATACATTTTACAGACAGGACAGTATATACCACAGCCTTTGGTGTACTAGTAACTGGGATAGCAAAGCAACATGGGATGTTTTGTATACATTTTACATAGGACAGTATATACCACAGCCTTTGGTGTACTAGTAACTGGGATAGCAAAGCAACATGGGATGTTTTGTATACATTTTACATAGGACAGTACATACCACAGTCTTTGGTGTATTAGTAACTGGGATAGCAAAGCAACATGGGATGTTTTGTATACATTTTACAGACAGGACAGTATATACCACAGCCTTTGGTGTACTAGTAACTGGGATAGCAAAGCAACATGGGATGTTTTGTATACATTTTACATAGGACAGTATATACCACAGCCTTTGGTGTACTAGTAACTGGGTTAGCAAAGCAACATGGGATGTTTTGTATACATTTTACAGACAGGACAGTATATACCACAGCCTTTGGTGTACTAGTAACTGGGATAGCAAAGCAACATGGGATGTTTTGTATACATTTTACAGACAGGACAGTATATACCACAGCCTTTGGTGTACTAGTAACTGGGATAGCAAAGCAACATGGGATGTTTTGTATACATTTTACATAGGACAGTATATACCACAGCCTTTGGTGTACTAGTAACTGGGATAGCAAAGCAACATGGGATGTTTTGTATACATTTTACATAGGACAGTACATACCACAGCCTTTGGTGTACTAGTAACTGGGATAGCAAAGCAACATGGGATGTTTTGTATACATTTTACATAGGACAGTATATACCACAGCCTTTGGTGTATTAGTAACTGGGATAGCAAAGCAACATGGGATGTTTTGTATACATTTTACATAGGACAGTATATACCACAGCCTTTGGTGTATTAGTAACTGGGATAGCAAAGCAACATGGGATGTTTTGTATACATTTTACATAGGACAGTATATACCACAGTCTTTGGTGTACTAGTAACTGGGATAGCAAAGCAACATGGGATGTTTTGTATACATTTTACATAGGACAGTACATACCACAGTCTTTGGTGTATTAGTAGTTAGGACAGCAAGGCAGCAAGGGATGTTTTCTATAGACAGACAAGACAGTATATACCATATCTTTTGGTGTAACAGTCATGAGACACTGACTGGGTTTAGGAAATAAAATTGATCCTAGTGAGTGCTGTAGCACATGTACTGTGCTTTATCCCACCCCGAAGAAAAAAAAGGATGCATAAGGTTAAAAGTTGGTTTTGTTTAACGACATCACTAGAGCACATTGATTAATTACTCATTGCTTACTGGATGTCAAACATTTCATAATTCTGACATAGTCTTAGAAAGGAAACACAGTACATTTTTCCATTAGCAATAAAGATCTTTTATAGACACTTTCCCCACAGACAAGACTGTACATACCACAGCCTTTGATACACCAGATGTGAGGCATTCGTTGGGAGGGGAAGAAAAAAACAAACCCCGCAATGAAAGAGTGGATTCACTGAGGTGATTCGATCCTTAAGCCCAAGCACCTCAGACAGACACTCCACCGACTGAGCTAGAGCCTGTTCTTGGAAGATTAACAGGTGCCATCGATAGACCAACTGAAAAAAATCCCAATCTAGTCAGGTACATCCTGTTCTTATTAATATTATCTTGATGTAAGTGGTTTAGCCGGGGCGTCCGCCAGTGTGCGGGTTTGTCTAACATGTGTATGGGTGTGAACTACTTTTTTTTACTGATAATTCCTGATTCAACATTTCAAGTGTGGGTGTTCCCACAGAGCTGGCAGGAAACCAGCTACAAGAGATAAAGGTGTGGCTGCCTGATGTCCTGTGTATATATATACTGCCTTGAAAAAGGGGAGTAGTATCAAGGATTCCAAAATAATCATAACAGATGGGTGGGAAAGATAGGGAGGGAGAGAGAAATGGAGAGAGAATAGAGAAAGGGAGGGAGGAGGAGAGAGCAAAAGAGAGAGACAGCGACAGAGGAAGACAGAGAGAGAGAGAGGGATCGAGAGGAGAGGGGAGGGGGAGGGGGAGGTGGAGGGGGAGGGAGGGAGAGGAGAGGAGAGGAGAGGAGAGAGAGAGAGAGAGAGAGAGAGGAGAGAGGGGGAGAGACAGATAGAGAGACGAAGGGAGAGAGAGAGAGAGAGGGGAGAGACAGAGACGAAGGGAGGAAAGAGAGAGAGAGAGAGAGAGAGAGAGAGAGAGAGAGACACACACACAGAGAGAGTGACAGAGACAGACACAGAGAGAGAGAGAAAATCTGAACCACAATATGTACATAACACCTCATTCATTTTTCATTAATTTTTTCCGATATGTAGTGAAAATTCAGTCATTAAAAATACATTACAATCAACCTAATATACATTTATAGTCTTTTTTTTCCTCGTCTTTTATGCACGCACCTTTCAGATCAAATATTTATTGTGCTGTGCAAGAAATTCCAGAATAAATCAGCGCACAGATTAGTACAATCTGTCACAAAGACTGGATGCACTGCCAGTAAATAGACACAGGAAATGGCGTTTCCGCCTTTATTCTCTATTGCTGCTTCATCTGCATGATATAAATGTCAGATGCAGCATGGTGCTCCCTCTCTGCAGTACACACATCTGGATTCAGTTGTGAAAAAATAAAACACAAATCCACAGCAATCCGTCAACTCAGGCAATCCGCTTTGGCAAGGCCATGATCATCCTGTCCTTTCTCACAGACAACAGAACGAAGTAAGGAAATGTTTTATTTAACACCACATGCAACACATTTTATCTATGGTTATATTGTGTGAGACACATGGTGAAAGACCACACAGATATTGAAAGAGGAAACCTGCTGCCACCACTTCATGAGCTACTCTTTTCGATTAGCAGCAAGGGATCTTTTACATGCACCATCCCACAGACATAGTAGTGCACACCACAGCATTTGATATGCCAGTCATGGTGCACTGGCTGGAATGAGAAATAGCCCAATGGTCCCACCGACGGGGATTATTCCAGAACGACCACACATTAAGCGAGCGCTTTACCACCAGACTACGTCCTGCCCCCACAGACCAGAGGTGGACATGTTACTTGGTTTTACAGCTTTACCACCAGGCTACGTCCTGTCCCCACAGACCAGAGAGGTCGACATGTTACTTGGTTTTACAGCTTTATCACCAGGCTACGTCCTGCCTCCACAGACCAGAGAGGTCGACATGTTACTTGGTTTTACAGCTTTACCACCAGGCTACGTCCTGCCCCCACAGACCAGAGAGGTGGACATGCTACTTGGTTTTACAGCTTTACCACCAGGCTACGTCCTGTCCTGTCCCCACAGACCAGAGAGGTGGACATGTTACTTGGTTTTACAGCTTTACCACCAGGCTACGTCCTGCCCCCACAGACCAGAGAGGTGGACATGTTACTTGGTTTTACAGCTTTACCACCAGGCTACGTCCTGTCCTGTCCCCACAGACCAGAGAGGTGGACATGTTACTTGGTTTTACAGCTTTACCACCAGGCTACGTCCTGTCCTGTCCCCACAGACCAGAGAGGTGGACATGTTACTTGGTTTTACAGCTTTACCACCAGGCTACGTCCTGCCCCCACAGACCAGAGAGGTGGACATGTTACTTGGTTTTACAGCTTTACCACCAGGCTACGTCCTGCCCCCACAGACCAGAGAGGTGGACATGTTACTTGGTTTTACAGCTTTACCACCAGGCTACGTCCTGTCCTGTCCCCACAGACCAGAGAGGTGGACATGTTACTTGGTTTTACAGCTTTACCACCAGGCTACGTCCTTTCCTGCCCCCACAGACCAGAGAGGTGGACATGTTACTTGGTTTTACAGCTTTACCACCAGGCTACGTCCTGTCCTGTCCCCACAGACCAGAGAGGTGGACATGTTACTTGGTTTTACAGCTTTATCACCAGGCTACGTCCTGTCCTGTCCCCACAGACCAGAGAGGTGGACATGTTACTTGGTTTTACAGCTTTACCACCAGGCTACGTCCTGCCCCCACAGACCAGAGGTGGACATGTTACTTGGTTTTACAGCTTTACCACCAGGCTACGTCCTGTCCTGTCCCCACAGACCAGAGAGGTGGACATGTTACTTGGTTTTACAGCTTTACCACCAGGCTACGTCCTGCCCCCACAGACCAGAGGTGGACATGTTACTTGGTTTTACAGCTTTACCACCAGGCTACGTCCTGTCCCCACAGACCAGAGAGGTGGACATGTTACTTGGTTTTACAGCTTTACCACCAGGCTACGTCCTGTCCTGTCACCACAGACCAGAGAGGTCGACATGTTACTTGGTTTTACAGCTTTACCACCAGGCTACGTCCTGTCCCCACAGACCAGAGAGGTCGACATGTTACTTGGTTTTACAGCTTTACCACCAGGCTACGTCCTGTCCCCACAGACCAGAGAGGTGGACATGTTACTTGGTTTTACAGCTTTACCACCAGGCTACGTCCTGTCCTGTCCCCACAGATCAGAGAGGTCGACATGTTACTTGGTTTTACAGCTTTATCACCAGGCTACATCCTGTCCTGTCCCCACAGATCAGAGAGGTCGACATGTTACTTGGTTTTACAGCTTTACCACCAGGCTACGTCCTGTCACCACAGACCAGAGAGGTCGACATGTTACTTGGTTTTACAGCTTTACCACCAGGCTATGTCCTGCCTCCACAGACCAGAGAGGTCGACATGTTACTTGGTTTTACAACTTTACCACCAGGGTACGTCCTGCCCCCACAGACCAGAGAGGTGGACATGTTACTTGGTTTTACAGCTTTATCACCAGGCTACGTCCTGCCTCCACAGACCAGAGAGGTGGACATGTTACTTGGTTTTACAGCTTTACCACGAGGGTACGTCCTGTCCTGCCCCCAGACCAGAGAGGTGGACATGTTACTTGGTTTTACAGCTTTACCACCAGGCTACGTCCTGCCCCCACAGACCAGAGAGGTGGACATGTTACTTGGTTTTACAGCTTTACCACCAGGCTACGTCCTGTCACCACAGACCAGAGAGGTGGACATGTTACTTGGTTTTACAGCTTTACCACCAGGCTACGTCCTGCCCCCACAGACCAGAGGTGGACATGTTACTTGGTTTTACAGCTTTATCACCAGGCTACATCCTGTCCTGTCCCCACAGATCAGAGAGGTCGACATGTTACTTGGTTTTACAGCTTTACCACCAGGCTACATCCTGTCCTGTCCCCACAGATCAGAGAGGTCGACATGTTACTTGGTTTTACAGCTTTACCACCAGGCTACATCCTGTCCTGTCCCCACAGATCAGAGAGGTCGACATGTTACTTGGTTTTACAGCTTTATCACCAGGCTACATCCTGTCCTGTCCCCACAGATCAGAGAGGTGGACATGTTACTTGGTTTTACAGCTTTATCACCAGGCTACATCCTGTCCTGTCCCCACAGATCAGAGAGGTGGACATGTTACTTGGTTTTACAGCTTTATCACCAGGCTACATCCTGTCCTGTCCCCACAGATCAGAGAGGTGGACATGTTACTTGGTTTTACAGCTTTATCACCAGGCTACATCCTGTCCTGTCCCCAGAGATCAGAGAGGTGGACATGTTACTTGGTTTTACAGCTTTATCACCGGGCTACATCCTGTCCTGTCCCCACAGATCAGAGAGGTGGACATGTTACTTGGTTTTACAGCTTTATCACCGGGCTACATCCTGTCCTGTCCCCACAGATCAGAGAGGTCGACATGTTACTTGGTTTTACAGCTTTATCACCGGGCTACATCCTGTCCTGTCCCCACAGATCAGAGAGGTCGACATGTTACTTGGTTTTACAGCTTTATCACCGGGCTACATCCTGTCCTGTCCCCACAGATCAGAGAGGTGGACATGTTACTTGGTTTTACAGCTTTATCACCGGGCTACATCCTGTCCTGTCCCCACAGATCAGAGAGGTGGACATGTTACTTGGTTTTACAGCTTTATCACCGGGCTACATCCTGTCCTGTCCCCACAGATCAGAGAGGTGGACATGTTACTTGGTTTTACAGCTTTATCACCGGGCTACATCCTGTCCTGTCCCCACAGATCAGAGAGGTGGACATGTTACTTGGTTTTACAGCTTTATCACCAGGCTACATCCTGTCCTGTCCCCACAGATCAGAGAGGTGGACATGTTACTTGGTTTTACAGCTTTATCACCAGGCTACATCCTGTCCTGTCCCCACAGATCAGAGAGGTGGACATGTTACTTGGTTTTACAGCTTTATCACCAGGCTACATCCTGTCCTGTCCCCACAGATCAGAGAGGTGGACATGTTACTTGGTTTTACAGCTTTATCACCAGGCTACATCCTGTCCTGTCCCCACAGATCAGAGAGGTGGACATGTTACTTGGTTTTACAGCTTTATCACCAGGCTACATCCTGTCCTGTCCCCACAGATCAGAGAGGTCGACATGTTACTTGGTTTTACAGCTTTATCACCAGGCTACATCCTGTCCTGTCCCCACAGATCAGAGAGGTGGACATGTTACTTGGTTTTACAGCTTTATCACCAGGCTACATCCTGTCCTGTCCCCACAGATCAGAGAGGTGGACATGTTACTTGGTTTTACAGCTTTATCACCAGGCTACATCCTGTCCTGTCCCCACAGATCAGAGAGGTGGACATGTTACTTGGTTTTACAGCTTTACCACCAGGCTACATCCTGTCCTGTCCCCACAGATCAGAGAGGTGGACATGTTACTTGGTTTTACAGCTTTACCACCAGGCTACATCCTGTCCTGTCCCCACAGATCAGAGAGGTGGACATGTTACTTGGTTTTACAGCTTTACCACCAGGCTACATCCTGTCCTGTCCCCACAGATCAGAGAGGTCGACATGTTACTTGGTTTTACAGCTTTATCACCAGGCTACATCCTGTCCTGTCCCCACAGATCAGAGAGGTCGACATGTTACTTGGTTTTACAGCTTTATCACCAGGCTACATCCTGTCCTGTCCCCACAGATCAGAGAGGTCGACATGTTACTTGGTTTTACAGCTTTATCACCAGGCTACGTCCTGTCCTGTCCCCACAGATCAGAGAGGTCGACATGTTACTTGGTTTTACAGCTTTATCACCAGGCTACGTCCTGTCCTGTCCCCACAGATCAGAGAGGTGGACATGTTACTTGGTTTTACAGCTTTATCACCAGGCTACGTCCTGTCCCCACAGACCAGAGAGGTGGACATGTTACTTGGTTTTACAGCTTTACCACCAGGCTATGTCCTGTCCCCACAGACCAGAGAGGTGGACATGTTACTTGGTTTTACAGCTTTACCACCAGGCTACGTCCTGTCCTGCCCCCACAGACCAGAGAGGTGGACATGTTACTTGGTTTTACAGCTTTACCACCAGGCTACATCCTGTCCTGCCCCCACAGACCAGAGAGGTGGACATGTTACTTGGTTTTGCTGCTTTAATGAACAAAAATTCCACGGACTTAAATCTCTTGCCTGCCCTTAACGGATTCGGTGTTCGTCACACATGTAATCGTACTTCTAGATATTCATCTCAAAGCAGGTTTTAAAAAAAAGTTTTAATAATTTTTATTTTTTAAAAAAAGATGAAAGAAAAAAACAAAAAAACAAGTGGTGTAAAAATCATGATTCATTTAGTTATAAATTAAAAAAAAAAAAAAAAAAAAAAAAAAAAAAAAAAAAGTTTTCTAATAGTACATGGAAAAGATCTTGCTGATATTGCATGACATGTGGAAGCCCTGTGGAAATGATCGATCCAGTAGACGTGTACAGACAGGTTGGTAGATTAGGAGTGGAAAAGAATGGAATATTTGTTTAAAGACACTGCAACACATTTACTTAATTACACAAATACAGCTATTAAGGGTCTGAACAGAATTATGGTTATCTCAACACTTGGGAGGGAGGGATTAGGGGTCTTAACAGAATTATGGTTATCTTAACACTTGGAAGGGAGGGAGGGAGGGAGGGAGAGAGAGAAAGAGACAGAGTGACCTACAGAGACCGAGACCGAGAGACAGAGACAGAGACAGAGAGAGAGAGAGAGTGATTTCATGTGTATGCATTATTATATGTGCACATGTTAACACAATTTCTCCCATGTCCTTTGTGTATTTCTATTTTCAAGGTCATATATCTAATAATAAACATTCAAGAGAGCAACAGACGGAAAGCAAGGTAGAAAAAAAAGAGAAAGAGAGACACAAAAACAGAGAAAGAGAGACAGCGAGAAAGACAAACAGGGAGCTTACATAGGTTCAGTTAATTTGCTTTATTTGCACGACACTACTAGAGCACACTGATTAATAATCAGCTACTGGATGTCAAGACATTTGTTTATTCTGAAACATAGTCTTCAGCGGAAACCAGCTACATTTTCCCACTAGAAGCAAAGGATCTTTTGTATGTACTTTCTGATAGAAAAGACAGCACATACCAAGACCTTTGATATACCAGTCATGAGACCCTGGTTGATACAGGAAACATGAACTGGTCCGCTAAGAGGTTTTTTCCTACATTTGTTTCCTCTAAACACCACGTGCAAGCGCTCTTCTGCTAGATAATTCTTCTTCTACTGCAATCCAAATCTGGTGTTAAGATCATTATACAGTTAACAATGAAAAACACAGTGTTATTACCCTCTAAATAAGACCAAAGTGCCCCCATCAACGCAATGTACCAGTATTGAGTGGGACACTAAACGTCTCATCAATAAACCACGTACAGGTAAACATGTATTAACGTGTGCGTGTGTAGGCATCGACATAATAAGCAAGGTGTCTGCTAACCCAGGAGTGCACAAATGGAAAATATTTAACTAGTCCGCTGGACCAGAACCAAATAAAATTTACTAGCCTGTCAGAATTTATATTAGTCCACCAGTCTATAAAACAATATATTAACAATATATAGGAAGGTGCCAAAAAGTGTGTTTGTGTGGGAAGGCACACACACACACACAATAAATACATGTATAAATATATAAACCATCACTGCTGCCTCCCACCCCCTGCTTCCTATGCCAGTGCAATATTATAATATACAGCGTGTTTACTTCAAATGATACATCTATATATAGATATATTAATAAAACATTATTAACAACACTTGGTAAGTGATCGACATCACGTGTCAAATGAAATAAAAAAGAAAAGACAGATCGCCCGTCGGACTGGTAGTTGCATTTTTAAACTCGTCCGTCGGAATTGTTACTCACATTTGGCAAGTGGGCGAGTACTTTCTGCAGCCCTGTAACCAATAGGTTATGACACATTAATATTTCTATTAATATTACTGTTAACATCACTTCACAGATGCAGGACTCTAACTTAGCCGATAGGGAATGGCAGGTGTGTGGCATGGATAGCCACAAGAGACCTTTCGCAGTTGGAGAGACAAGGACTGGGATGTGGAGGTGGACAGCGAAAGAAGTTGAAAGACAGGAGTTGCCAGATTGGGAACAAATGAGATGGAATTCAAAGGAGTGAAAAGAAAGGGGGCACTGGAATAGATAAAAAAATTAAAATTAAACGCTGTCGTTGAGGTATATATTGCAGTAGATTTGGAGCATCACTGTCGGGATTTCTGTGCCACTGAATAAAACTTACTGCCATCAGTAAAGCTCCTCAATAACAGCAAAATGTAAATACACCTGGCGTACATTATGTGTCAGTATTGAAACAGTTGTACACTCGAAATATGTCTACATACAGCAAAATGTAAATACACCTGGCGTACATTATGTGTCAGTATTGAAACAGTTGTACACTTGAAATATGTCTACATACAGCAAAATGTAAATACACCTGGCGTACATTATGTGTCAGTATTGAAACAGTTGTACACTCGAAATATGTCTACATACAGCAAAATGTAAATACACCTGGCGTACATTATGTGTCAGTATTGAAACAGTTGTACACTTGAAATATGTCTACATACAGCAAAATGTAAATACACCTGGCGTACATTATGTGTCAGTATTGAAACAGTTGTACACTCGAAATATGTCTACATACAGCAAAATGTAAATACACCTGGCGTACATTATGTGTCAGTATTGAAACAGTTGTACACTCGAAATATGTCTACATACAGCAAAACAACCTTTCAGTCATGTTTATTCGCTACAAAAGTCACTTTTAAAAACATTGCCATACCACGACACACCATGAGGTTAACGTTTCCAAACGCACAAACCAACCAACAAAACGGTCTTTCTGCTTGAAAAGCATTTACCTTTAATGTACTGCGGCGGTGGAGTACCCTCACATGCTGCAAAGCATGTCTTAGTTTTACAACAAGTGACATGCAACAAGCTAGTGATTAAAAACACATGTTTACCATTTTGCCACTCTGACCAGTTCATAGGAGGTGCAACAGGGCTGGGATGTAGCCCAGTGTTAAAGCGCTCGCTTGATACGCGGTCGGTCTATAGGATCGTTCACTGATGGTGGAACCATTGGGCTATTTCTCGTTCCAGCCATTGTACCATGACTGGTATATATCAATGGCCGTGGCATGTGCTATCCTGTCTGTTGGATGGTGCATATAAAAGACCCCTTTCTACTAATGGAAAAATGTAGAGGGTTTCCTTTCTAAGATATATATTTTAAAATTATCAAATCTTGACATCAATAGCTGATGATTAATAAATCAATGTGCTCTAGTGGTGTTGTTGAACAAAAACAAAAACTGAGGCACAATAGTACCAGCCTTGGTCAAGTCATTGGACTTGAGGCTGGTATAGGTACTGGGTTCACGTCCCGGTACTGGCTCACACCCGGAGTAAGTTCTAAAAACTCAGTGAAGGGGTGTAAAACCATTATATCAACTTCTCTCTCAATGAAGTGTCTTTTCTTTAACGACACCACTAGAGCACATTGATTTATTGGATGTCAAACATATGGTAATTCTGACATAGTCTTAGAAAGGAAACCCCCTCAATTCGTTCATTAGTAGCAATTGAGGTATCTTTTATATGCACCATCCCATACACAGTATAGTACATACCACAGCCTTTGATATACCAATCATGGTGCACTGACTGGGCTGGAGCCAAACATAGCCCAATGGGCCCACTGACGGGGATCGATCCCAGACCGACTGCGCATCAGGCGAGTGTTTTACCACTGGGCTACGTCCAGCCCTTTCTCTCAATACAGTCACTGACAACTAACCAATCGCAGACCTCTCCATTTAAATGGAGCTATCATTTTGACTTTTCCCATTACTCCCCGAGTTCAAGAAAAGTAATTTTACCATCTAGGATCGATCCCCATTGGGCTATTTCTCGTTCCAACCAGTGCTCCACAATGGGTGCAACAAAGGCCGTGGAATGTGCTATCCTGTCTGTGGGATAATGCATATATAAAAGATCACTTGCTGCTAATCAAGAAGAGTAGCCTATGGAGTGGAGGTGGTGGGTTTCCCTTCTAGTTATCTCTGTGGTCCGTAACAATATTTCCTATGTTATATGTGCAGAGTGCATCATTGCAAAAATATATATATATATTTTTTTTTTTTACCATTGCATCACACAATAGTCAATTAAGATATATATATATAATCATATATATGGGTTGTCGTTAAACAATCATTCATTCATTCATTCATTCATTGTTAAATAAAAATTTCTTTCTTTCTAATAGCCGATGATTAATAATTACTCAATATTCTCCACGCAAACTAGACTAACTATAACACCGCAATGCCCACATTAACCTTACCTACAACCAGGCACCCACATGCATCTTGAGTAAACACTGCATGATCAGCAATTTAAAACCAGTCATTAATATTCTGGTCATCAGGAAGTTGCTACCAGTCTATTTTCGATGCAGTCGCATGGCACACATACAGCACGAGGAGTTCGTTAATAAGACGATCAGCCTTTTCGATGAGGCGTGCCAGAGAGCGAGAAATGCATACATCAACAGATTGGCAAGCAAAACGCACACATCAACAGATCAACTAACAAGCCGGAGATTGAAGCCATGTGCTTTTCAATCCTCGTCACGTTATATTTGGCAGCAAGGAACAAGATGTGTTCTGTGGAAGAAATGTGCTGGAGATCTTTTCCATTTTTACCCTCTACTTGTGTACAAAAAAAAAAAAAAAAAAAAAAAAAAAAACCATTTATGTATTCGTTAGAAGAAATGTGCTGGAATATATTTTCCATTCCACTCGCAACTTTAAAAACGATAACCTGTATTCTGTAGAAGAAATGTAGATAACATGTACGTCTTCGGTAGAAGAAATGTGGTGGAATATTTTCCATTTCACCCTTAACTTTAGGAAATTTTAGAAAAATCACATTATGGTTTTTTCACAGCTCTTTAGTTTTAATTTAACTTTTGAATCTGTATACTGATTTATGGGGAGAGATCTATATAGCTCAAGAATGGTAGAGCACTCGCCTGAGGTACTCGCACTGTAGGATTGAACCACCTCAGTAACACTATTTCCCCATCCTAGCCAGTGCACCAAAAATGTAAAATGCACCGGAAATGTGACGCCAGACAAGAGGACAGCAAGTGTCTTGAGCATCTCATTTGTTTTACTCACCAGTTTGAATCTGTTGACATTTCAACAATATTTGACCTATGGGCCCAACATTTACACTGAAGGTGTCAAATATCCATGTGCTGTACTTGATAAATGTGAAATATCAACATTACAGTCCACATACTTTTTCATACAATTCTATATTAAACAGGGTTATCGGGTGGGGGGGGGGGGGGGGTTTGTTGGCTTTTTTCCTTCTTTTTTTTTGGGGGGGGGGGGGGGGGGAGGCACCTGACACAGTAGCTTAATTATATTTAAATATACATACTACACAAACACCACAACCAGCTCACTTATATACATGTATTATTATTACACGCACATTTTGAAGACTGGTTTTAATTACATTTTGCATACACATGCTACAAGCCTATATATTACTATGTTCACACGTGTTGTTCCTGTATATTCAAATAGTTTTCTTTTGATGAATCATCTTGGATTGTTTTTCACTAGAAACTGAATCCAAGAATGACAAACAAAAAATGCCAGCTGGTTAGCACATGAGAAAGTTAAAAAACATGTTGACTTGTGAACACTTGAATCTCTAGGCTTGGCTTCCCCCATCATGAATAACGGTTATCATGGCCGACCTACCAGATGATCAAACTCACACACTTAAGTATATTTATGGTCAGCATGGTATATTACAGACCCGTGTGTGTGTGTGTGTGTATGTGTGTGTGTGTGTGTGTGTGTGTGTATGTATGTGTGTATGTGTGTGCGTATGTGTGTGTATGTGTGTGCGTATGTGGCGTGTGTGGTGTGTGTTGTGTGTGTGTGGTGTGTGTGTGGTGTGTGTGTGGTGTGTGTGTGCATGTGCATGCACATGTGTGTGTGCGTGCTTGCATAGAGAGATTCTTATGCTAAAACGTAGCCCAGTGGTAAAGTGCTCGCTTGATGCACGGTCAGTTTAGGATTGTTCCCCGTCGGTGAGCCCATTGGGCTATTTCTCGTTCTAGCCACTGCACTATGACTGGTATATCAAAGCCCATGGCATGTGCTATCCTGTTTTTGGGATGGTGCACATAAAAGATCCATTGCTACTAATGGGAAAATGTAGTGGGTTTCCTCACTAAGACAGTACGTCAAAATGACCCAATGTTTGACATCCAGTAGCCGATGATGAATAAATCAATGTGCTCTAGTGGTCTCTTCAAACAAAACAAACTTTAAAACTTCATTTAATATTGTTTTAAACCTAACACATTTTGTTTCACTGTAATATGCATGGCTCTGCAATTACGGTATATCACGAGCCTACCACAATGATTAAAATACCTCCTTGGCAAAGCCTTAGATATCTATGTATTTATACTTCTTTTTATTTCCAAATTTCCAATTTGATGTGTAAATATTGGTGTAATTATGTCTGTTCTGATAAATTAATTTAACAATGCTGCATGCAGGGCTGCAGAAAATACTCGTCCGCTTGCCACATGCGATTAAAAATTCTGACGGACAAGTTAAAAAATGCAAGTACCAGTCCGACAGGCGATCTGTCTTTTTGATTTGGTTTGCTACATGATGTTGATCATTTACCAAGTATTCTTAATAATGTTTTGTCAATATATCTCTCTCTATATATATATATAAAGTGAAGACATTGTATATTATAATATTGTTAATAATATATTGTTCTATAGACTAGCGGACTAGTAGAAATCCTGTCGGGCTAGTTAATTGTAGTAGGTTCTGGTCCGACGGGTTAGTTAACTATTTTCCCATGTCTGCACGGCATATTATTCAGTGGCTCCCAACTGAATTAAATTGTGCCGTTTCCAATGCACAGGACTCTGCCACAAAATCCGGGATAAAGGACTAAATTATGACTAAGAAATGACCAAGTTCACTAGTTACTCTAAGTACAAAAATTATGCATGCAGGAAGCTACGTTGAAGAACATGATAATCAAATTAAAACATTTTTCAAGATTCATGTAATATCCCACTATTTAAAGTTCATGCATGTATTATACTATACCTCCATCAGCAGGTTAACTGAACTTGCTACATACCACAAAGATATTCATGAATCAGCTAGGAATCTTTTATATATTCATGATTTTTTTTTTTTTTTTAACAGCAAATAGCTCAACACATATTATCATGGCTTTTCAGACACCAATAGTGGTAAATTAAAGTCTACAGCACTGACTGGAATTCCCAGCCAGTCAGGTCAGGGTGTTCGAAGATCAAATTCAACACAAATATGTGACTGTACTTGGTAAGTCCATCAAAGGTAATGAGCCGTGGCGAGAAGGTTTAAAACGTAATCACTGTGTAATGACACATTGTCTCTGTTGATATTTATCATTGGCAAAATCTGCTACGGCATACTGCATGTTACTTAAACAATTATTTTGTCTTCTTTTGCGAAAGGGGCGAGACGTAGCTCAGTGGTAAAGCACTCACTTGATGCATGGTTGGTCTATGATCAACAGTGTTCGAGATTAACATTTTTGGCCATTATCCCAGTTGAATACTAACATTTCAAAATCTGGTATCCCACCTGAGAAGTTAGTATTATATAGTATCCAGGTGGGATACTGGGTTCTTTAAGTCTGGTATTCAAAATTAAATTCTGGTATCCCCGGGATATCGGAATGCCGTTAATCTCAAACACTGATCGATTCCTGTCAGTGGGCCCATTGGGTTATTTTTCATCACAGCCAGTGCACAATGACTGGTATATCAAAGAAAGAAACGTTTTATTTAATGACACACTTAACACATTTTATTTACGGTTATATGACGTCAGACATATGGTTAAGGACCATACAGATATTGAGAGAGGAAACCCGCTATCGCCACTTCATGGGCTACTCTTTTCGATTAGCAGCAAGGGATCTTTTATATGCACCATCCCACAGATAGGATAACACATACCATGGCCTTTGTTATACCTGTCGTGGTGCACTGGCTGGACCTGTTAAAAGTTTGTTTCTTATGTGAAATGGTTATTTTGTGTTTATTTGTTGTAAATGTAAATGGTTTAAAATTGCTGAGGGCAGTCAAAAAATTGATCACCTGTACATTTTTCTTGTGTCATAAATCTTTCAAAACTGCCATAGGCAACAAATTGTTAAGTTTTGAGCTCTGCATGCACAATTTATTTATGAGTATGTATATATGTATATATATATATGTATATATGTGTATATATGTGTATGTGTGTGTGTGTGTGTATATATATATATATATATATATATATATATATATATATATGAGTCACCAATAAATGTATCTAGCAGACTAGAGATTTTCAAAGCTATCTTAATACTACGTTATCGTAAAACCATCATAGCCTATGACATCACTATGACATCGTAAAACTGTCATAGGCTATGATGTCACTACTACTCGCGCCATAGCCTATGAACAATTTTACGATATCCTAGTGCTACGATAGCTTCAAAAATATGGGCCCAGTTCAGTGAGAAAAATGTTTAAATCTCCACTGGAGAAGAGTACATGGGTGTGTTGTATTACATATCAGTGAAGGCGTTCTAAGAATTCAGTAGGGTTTATTTTTAAAACACACTCACAATAGTCCACTATCATCAATAGCCCACTATCATCAAACGGTTGCCATTCCAGTCCCATCAAGATATCTCACAATAGCCCACTATCATCAAACGGCTGTCATTCCAGTCCAATCAAGATATCTCACAATAGCCCACTATCATCAAACGGCTGCCATTCCAGTCCCATCAAGATAGCTCACAATAGCCCACTATCATCAAACGGCTGCCATTCCAGTCCCATCAAGATAGCTCACAATAGCTCACTATCATCAAACGGCTGCCATTCCAGTCCCATCAAGATAGTGTCTTGAAGACACTCTTCCAACAACCAAGAACTCCCCAAATGTACACACATGAACATTTAAACAAGAATCAACATTAGCACAACCAAGAACTCCCCAAGTGAACAGAAATGAACATTTAAATAAGAATCAACATCAGAGTTCGACAAATCCGCTAGCCCGACGCCCGTGGCTAGTGGTTTTTAAGTTCGGGCTAGTGAGAAATGCAAAACCACTAGCCCCTGTGGGCTAGTGGTTTCCCCCCTCCTCTCGTCATCGCTCGATCGTGGGTTTTTTGTTTTCTTTCTTTCTTTTTCTCTCGGCTGAAATTTCGTTTAATAAATTTGATTGTGACGTTTGTCATCGAATAATATCAACAACGCAATGAGTATATAATAATAATCCACTTGAGCTAGGTCTGCAAACTGCAGTAACATGCTATCTCTACATCGTCACAGTTACAGCATGCATTGTTTACCTTTCCCTTTCAAGTTTCTGGCACAGGAAATAAAGTCTAATGACATGCGTGTTTTGATTGGTTAGACACGTCACGTGGTCGTTAATCTCGCACATGTTTTAGGCTAAGAACTTGGAAATCATCAATCGCGACGACAGGTTAATCTCAATCAAGTAAACCCCAGCCATGCTTTGAATTTCAGTGTTTGTTTTATTTACCTATTGTTTTTTAATTTAACACTTCGCTAACATGTGGTTATTGGCAATCAGGAAAACAATTTACTTTAATGGTAACCGCATATGCAATGACTCGGCTTGGCCTATTACGTGTAGCGGTTTGGATAAAACGTCATAGCTGCCGATACAAGATAATACCTTTTTTGTTCATAAATTAACAACGGATTAGATGTCGCCGTTATATTCTTTTGATATCGGTCTGACACGGGATAATGCCCTGTATTTGGCATCACCGTTCCTGGCGACATAAATAGTAGGCCCTAAATATGTAACCAACTACCAAATACACGGAACCATCTATTACCCCTCCCGCCATGGAACCGTGGACTGGCGATGCCAGAACATGGATCCATGGTGGGCGTGCCTGAACCATATATGGATAGGGGCACGAGAAAATAGTTCCAGTTCCAGTTCCAGTTCCATCTATTACCGTGTGTCACACTGTCGTACCATCATTTAAATTTAATTATTTTGATAGTGTTTTTAGATACCAACCAAGAGTTTGCTCAATTATTTTTCCCCAGGGGAAGGGTAAAAACTAAAACGGGACAATGACGATGGATCACACTTGACAAAAGACAAAACTTACGACACGACAAAAAACTGAAAGTTACATCATGATTTAAGTGTTTGTTTTATTTTACTGTTATACTCGTAAATGTGTAATGTTACAAAAATTATATAAAAATCCAGTTATAATTGATCAGGAATTTGGGCTAGTGCTTTATCTTGGTGGGCTAGTGGTTTTCACAAACCCACTAGCCCTGTGGCTAGTGACTTTTCAAAATATTTGTCATACTCTGCAACATTAGCACAACCAAGAACTCCCCAAGTGAACAGACATGGACATTTAAACAAGAATCAACATTAGGACAACCAACAACTCCCCAAGTGAACAGACATGGACATTTAAACAAGAATCAACATTAGGACAACCAACAACTCCCCAAGTGAACAGACATGGACATTTAAACAAGAATCAACATTAGGACAACCAACAACTCCCCAAGTGAACAGACATGGACATTTAAACAAGAATCAACATTAGGACAACCAACAACTCCCCAAGTGAACAGACATGGACAATTAAACAAGAATCAACATTAGGACAACCAACAACTCCCCAAGTGAACAGACATGAACATTTAAACAAGAAACCAGAAGTTTTCAAACAGAAGTACATACATGTATCACAATTTGTTACACAGATAGCACTATGCAGGGATTTCTCCAGGATGTCGGTCCCGCCAGGGTCCCATGTATGATGGGATTGGGAAGATTAGTCCAAGTAAATCATTCTAGGGATATGTTTCCAAGCCACTGAATGATGCAATACACCATTGTTAAAGTAATGTAATACAAATGACATAATTATATATATACTGAACAAAAAAAGAAACTTCCGATTTGTACATATAGTATTTGTTGTGTTAAAGAATTCATTGTGTAATGAAATTATATAGATAGTATTAGCCTTGAGCTGTATTATAAGGATTCATGAATTTTATCGATTATTTTTGCACTGTTAATCGTCGACAACGTGGAATTCAATATGCACGTGTAGTATTCGGTCAATTTGTTTTACTATTCTTACTGACATTGTTGTCAAGTGAATGAAAATGCTTCAAAATTTGTAAAAAAAAATAATGTTTTTTTTACATTGTAGCATTTTTAGTATGGTAAGAATACCCAATAATTTACACGAACAGGCGATTGGCATGCTTGATACTGGCATGTCGACAGAAGACGTTGCAAGGCATGTTGGGAGTTCTAGTCGAGCGATACGAAATCTTCGCGTAAGATTTCGGACGACAGGAAGCACCAACGATTTGCCATGTCGTGGACGTCCGCTATATCATGAACACACATTTGCGCAATCGATTCCAAACTGCCACTGCTACTGCTGCTAACACACCTGGGCTTCATAATAACCGAATCAGTGGGCAAACTGTTCGTAATCGTCTGCGGGAGAACAGTTTACATGCACGGCGTTCTTACGTCGGATGCGTTTTAACGCAACGTCATCGTCTAAATCGTCTTAATTGGGCACGTGTACATACTTGTTGGATACGGCGATGCTGGAATACCGTTCTTTTTTCGGATGAATCCAGATTTTCTTTACAACGTGGTGATGGCAGGGTGCACGTCTACCGTAGGAGAAATGAACTCTATGCTGACTGTTGTGTTCTTGAACGAGATCGTTTCGGGGGTGGGGTTTGTGTCATGGTCTGGGCAGCCATTGCCCATGGTTATCGTTCACCACTAGTCGTCATTGATGGCAATTTAAATGCTCAACGTTACCGCGATGACATTTTCACTCATCACTTCATTCCTGTGTTCCATAACAACACCAACATCTCGATTTTTCAGCATGATAATGCCACCTCTCATACAGCTAGAGACACTGTAAATTTTCTTAGGACAAATAACATTGATTTCATTGATGACTGGCCCGTTAAAAGTCCTGATCTCAACCTCATCGAGCATGTCTGGGATAATCTGGACAGACGATTGTGACGTCGTCCCAACCCACCCGCTAACGTCAATGAACTTCGTCGAGTGCTCATTCAGGAATGGAACAATATTCCACAGGCAGAAATCAACACTTTAGTCAATTCTATGCGCCTGCGATGCACTGCAGTGGTCAATTCAAGAGGTGGTCATACCCGTTATTAAGTGGGGTTTTTTTTTTCTTTTAACCCCTACCACACTTGGTCAAAATTTCTCCCAGTTTCTATTAACCTATGGCCATGATTTTTGCACCAAACAATGCATCATGGAACACTCTTTAAAAGCATATATAACAATTATTCCCCCAGTTTGTTTTCATCAAGTTATGTTCAAGCAAAGTTAGCGGAAGTTTCTTATTTTGTTCAGTATATATATATATATATATCAGGAATTTTTAGTGTAGAAATTGTGAATTTTCAGTGCCACCGTTTTCTCTTGGGAAGGGGCCCATGTTCGGACCCACAGAACGTCTGGATAAATCCCAGCTATGGGACCTTTAACATATATTTGCAGAAAACAAGTTCAGGACTGCATGTGCACTAAATAAAATGGTCTCAAATCAATGGTTAAGTTTGTAAATTATGGCTGAAATGTGTGGCTCAACCATGTGGACACATCATCATTTTGCAAACGGTCTCATATTTAGGAATGACCAATAAACAATTTCTTTAAAATGATTCCATTTTCCCTTCATTACTGCTAAATAAAACTTTGTGCAGTACGTATACAATGTACAGTGGGCAGGACGTAGCCCAGTGGTAAAGCGCTCGCTTGATGCATGGCCGGTCTAGGATCGATCCCCGTTGGGCTATTTCTCATTCCAGCCAGTGCACCACAACTGGTATATCAAAGGCCATGGTATGTGCTATCCCGTCTGTGGGATGGTGTATGTAAAAGATCCCTTGCTGCTAATGGAAAAATATAGCGAGTTTTCTCTGTAAGACTACATGTATATGTCCCAATTACCAAATGTTTGACATCCAGTAGCCAATGATTAATAAATAAATGTGCTCTAGTTGTGTCATTAAACAAAACAAACTTTAAATTTTACATGTACAGAAACATTTTTCAACGAGTACACATTTAAAAGCAAACCAGAGTCCATTTTGATCTAAATATCTTTTACCGATATGTGTATGTGCTTCTTTCTTTTATTAAAGTTAAAACTTTGTTTTGTTTAATGACAACACTAGAGCACATTGATTAATTATTCATCAGCTATTGGATGTCAAATATTTGGTAATTATGATAGTCATCAGAGAAAACCTGCTACATTTTTCCTAATGCAGCAAAGAATCTTTTATATGCACTTTCCCACATACAGAAAAGCACATACCATGACTTTTGACCAGTTGTGGTGCACTAGTTGGAACGAGAAAAATTATTTGATTAATTCCTTTCTTTTTTAATACAAAAATCATTTAAAATTAAATATCCCCACTGACCAATCCCCTAATTAATAACAACTAAAATGGTTATTGAATTTACACCAAATCAAAACCCTTTTTTAAAAGGAAAATTTTCGGTTCAAAGTATTATGGATAATTTTAAAAATATTTATACTTTAAACATTAAAAAAAAATATAGCTTCCTTTTTGAACAGCCGCATGCCAGAACCAAAAGTTAAATGTGTCTTACATTACAGAACTAAAAATATCCACAAAGCATAAGGCAGTTAATTATTTCCAAGATGAATGAAAAAACATTTTTTAAAAACTATCTTCCAACAATATACAGTAAAACCTCTCAAAACCAGACCCTCTGTAAACTGGAATTCCCTCAAAACTGGACGTTTTACATAGTCCCTTTTTAGAAATCAGTACAAAACTTAACCTCTCTAAACTGGATACCTCCAGAAACCGGGCATTTGTGTTGGTCTTAAAGGTGTCCAGTTTAGAAGGGTTTCACTGTGTGAGAAAACGATCATCCCACAAAACACCTGGCTGCTTTCTTGGCACGGAAATGGTAGATTCTTTTCTTTTTTTCACATTCGCTTTCAGCTGCAGTAGCTAAATGAAGCAAACGTGATAGTCTGGAGAAGAAATGATCTCCCAACAAATCACTTTAAAAAGCTAGTTTGAAAAATATACTCGGTTAATGTGTCTTTAAATGCTTAACAACATGCTACTGATGCAAGTAACGTACAAGTTACAATCAATAAAAACAAATTTGAGAGCAGGAAGGGAGGGGTTTATACATCCACACTGGAAACGGAAGGAAGGAAATGTTTTATTTAACAATGCACTCAACACATTTTATTTATGGTTATATGGCGCAAGACATATGGTTAAGGACCACACAGATATTGAGAGAGAGGAAACCCACTGTCGCCAATTCATGGGCTACTCTTTTTCGATTAGCAGCAAGGGATCTTTTAGATGCACCACCCCATAGACAGGATAGCACATACCACGGCCTTTGATATACCAGTTGTAGAGCACTAGCTGGAACAAGAAATAGCCCAATGGGTCTACCAACGGGGATCGACCCTAGACCGATCGTGCATCAAGCGAATGCTTTACCACTGGGCTTTGTCTCGCCCCTCACTGGAAATGTGTTATGATTAAAATTGTGAAATAGTTACCGAAACACTGATTTTAGCGAGAACGCAGTTTCCTCTGACAAGACTACATATTAGAATTATCAAATTTTTGACATCCAATAGCTGGTGATTGAATACTTGATGTGAGCACTTTTAGTCCTATCAGCGGAAGGAGAAATGTAGCTCAGTCAGTAGAGTTTGATGTGTTATAGAATCGAACCACCCCAGTAGACACATTCTCTGAGTTTTTTTCTACCCCAATTAATGCACCACAACTCATCTATCAACAGCTATGGTATGTGCTGTCCTGTCTGTGGGGGAAAAATACATATAAAAGAACCCTTGCTGTTAATGGGGAAAAAAGCATGGGGTTCCTCCGAGGACTACAGGTCAAAATTACGCAGTTCCTGACATCCAACAGCTGATGATCAATAAATCAACAAACTTTGGCCATAACGTTAACCTTCACCTACTGACCAACATTGTTAAAATGGATGGCCTTTTGCCCTGTGTGATTAATATCAGGATGAGAGAAGTCTTGCACAGTAACTTGACCACAGAACCTTACATTGATGGCTGACGACAGGTGTTAACATCACTCCACAACACCTACACATAGCTGGCTGTTGATTCCATTCCCCTGGTGCTAACTGATCTTATAACCACAAACACACAAATATCTCCCAGACCACCAACAGACCACGGCAACCAAATGTTCCAGTTGGCTCAACCAGCTGGAACTATAAGTAATGCATGTGCGCAACTGGCCCCTGTACAGGCTTTGATTATGTTCATAAAAGAATGTTTATAATTTATAATTTACATTTAAAGGTGTTGGATCAAAGTTTGTTTAAAGTAAGTTACTGTTTAACGACACTATAGCACACTGACTAACTCTACATTGAATATTGGATTTCTAACTCTTGATAATTGTTACATCATATATATTCTTGAGAAAAAAAAAACACTACATTTTTCCAAGGGAGCAAGGGATCTTTTACATGCACAACCCTTGCAATTAAGAAAATGTCTACGGCAAATAATTTGGCGTGCAAAAATAAATGTCCATGGCATTTTTCATGACAATTTTGTTTGAAAATCTGTAATGGAAGTAAATTTTAATGATTAGTTTGTTATTTGTGGTGTTTACCAATATGCTGTAAGATTTATTCACACCAGTGGTGGTATTCGATGATTAAAAGTGACAACAGTTAACACATGGATGACACATACAGTTCAAGAACAATGGGGCTGCAAAGGAATGACAATTTATCATTGTCCGCCGTGATGTGCCAGTTCAATCTTTATCAAAATAACACAATATATTTAATATGCTATAGAATTAAACTCATTTTCTTTAATAACGGCATAATTTCTGTTTGGAAATCTGCCACGAAGACCAAAACCCCATTTATTATTTCAAGCCCAAGTAAATAGGTAAAGTATGGGGTTTTTTTTATTAGGCCACATGTCACCAGAAAAAGGTGGCATATTTTGCCAATATGAATCACAGAAATTTTGATTAAACTGTCGGAACGATCTCACTATATATAAGGGGTGGGACATAGCCCAGTGGTAAAGTGTTCACTTTGTCGCGGTCAGTCTAGGGTCGATCCCCATCGGTGGACCCATTGAGCCATTTCACATTCCAGCCAGTGCTCCACAACTGGTGTAACAAAGGCCATGGTATGTACTATCCTGTCTGTGGGATGGTGCATATAAAAGATCTCTTGCTGCTAATCGAAAAGAGTAGCCCATGATGTGGTAAAAGCGGGTTTCCTCTCTCAATACCTGTGTGGTCCTTAACCATATGTCTGATGCCATATAACCGTAAATAAAATGTGTTGAGTGGGTTGTTAAAACATTTCCTTCCTCTATATATATGTATATATATATACACATATCTCATCAGGCTGACTTGTAGGAGTGTATGTTAAACATTTTAATGAAAATAAAACACATATAATGCACCATAGCCACAGTTTAACGATATATAAGCTGTCACACCCCTGCAATCCAGTGGTCCCTGCTGTGTGTGTGCTGTGAACAGTCAATAGAGTTCAATGACCTAGTTGATACATGCTCAACGCGGTAATTTACATGTATTTAAGATTATGCCCCATGACGCTGAGATTCAGATACTTAGTAAAATAACGGTGCAGTTACTGTTTTAATATTTCCTTTTAATCTGTTTTCAGTTCACAAGCATATTTTATTTTTAACAATAAGGAAAAAATACATCTTGAAAAAAAACACCAATATAGTCCACGGCAAAGGAAATGCCGCAGAGAACGAAAAACTCCTCGGCAATCTCCACGGGCAATTGCAGGGGTTGCATGCACCATCCAACAGAGAGGATAGCAAATAACACGGCCTTTGATAGGTGCATGGGGAACGGGTTGGGACAGAAAAAACAATAACAGAGAATGGGTCTACTAAGGAACGGATTAAATATTTGGACCCTAGATCCTACCCACTGACCACACTGATTTATTAATCATCGCTATTGGATGTCAAACATTTGGAAATTCTGAAACAATAGTATTCAGAGGAAATCTGCTACATTTTTCCATTAGCAGCAAGGGATCTTTTATGTGCATTTTCTCACAGACAAGACAACACATACCACAGCCTTTGATATACCAGTCGTGGGGCACTGGTTAAGATAGGGGGGGGGGTACAATAAGTCTGACTAGGAGGTTTGATCCTACAATCTAATCACACGAGTGCTCTACCGACCGAGCTAAATCCTGTACACTCCCCAAATTTCAGATCAACTATTTTTTTAAAACATGGTGCTTTGTCAGTCACTATTATTGGATATCCACCATTTGACAATTCTTAGGAACCCTGTCACATTTTTCCATTAGCAGCAAAGGATCTTTTATATGCACTTTTCCACAGATAGGATAGCACATACCACGGCCTTTTGACTAGTTGTGGTGCACTGGTTGGAACGAGAAAACAACCAATCACTTGAATGGATCCACCAAGGTGGTTCGATCCTGCGACGCAAGCACCTCATGCAGGCGAGGGCTCAACCGACTGAGCTAAATCCGGCCTCTGTCAGTAATTAATTTCATGGATGGAGTCTTCCCCCAGACCCCAATTTATAAGCATCTTCACATCTTTGACCACTCACTCTTTCCGGGAACTCAAACTTGTCTAGGCTCAATTTAACACTAATGATTGTTATAATTTCCAGAAACACACGCAGTACAGCAGTAATTACTGGTACCAGCCAGAAAACACGTCTGGTAGTAGCATATGTTAGTTCACAAACGAAAGGCTCTCCTACAAAATGTGTGTGTACACAAATGGATTATCACTAAATGGAGAAAAAAACCCAGCTGGTGGTTGTACATAATATGCTTTTTAAAAGATGTCTCGACATCAGGTGTGGATCCGGGGGGGGGGGGGGGGGGGGGGGGGCGCGGGTCAAGGGGTTCTGGACCGACAGAAGTCTTACAGCTACCATAGGATTTCAAATATCATGGAAAACAATTTTTTTAGAATAATTATATATATTATATATTATTACCAGTGTTTTTCAGTATCGTCAATATCATATATTAGGAATAAAAATTGTATTATGCGAGCCTCTGTCGAGCATAATACATTATTTTTATTCCTAATATATGATATTGACGATACCGAAATACACGAGGGTAATAATCTCTTTATCATATAATCAATCTCAAGCTTAATACAACATGTTTTTGTAAACTGTACACCCAACTATTCCAGTCCGCCATTACTAGATATTCAAATGACGTAAGAATATGTGGCGTGGTGTATTTTTGAATGGAAATGACGTCAAACTCGAATGACGTCATTTTGGATGTCCTTACATTCAAATAAAGTTATGCCTAATGTTTTTTTGTTTTCTGAATGCTTGACAGCTTTCAGTGTCAAATTGCCATTGAAATGTTTTTATTTGACGACTATAAATGCATATGTCAATCATGGAGTGTCTGAAGTATGTGAACTGAAAAATATCACATACTTTGATTACACTGAAAATGTAAGATATTATATGATAAATATATATATATTTATTTATTATTTCCGTTGAATAGTCTTACTCGATATAATAATCATGGGAAACAAAATTTTGGTTCCGTGATTATAGTGACACGGGTCCGGAATCAATAGTTTCCGTGAAATATGAGGGCCTTTCTTAAATTGATAATTTATATAATTAGTACCATTTATAAAGAGATTGAAAGCTGGAATAACAATGAGATCTCAACATCATTTGAAGTTTGTAATACAGCTATTAATGCTAGTAGAAATCATAGACGACTAGTATGTTTTAGAGCTGGTCTAGTACTGGAGATCTCAACATCATTTGAAGTTTGTAATACAGCTATTAATGCTAGTAGAAATCATAGACGACTAGTATGTTTTAGAGCTGGTCTAGTACTTGAGATCTCAACATCATTTGAAGTTTGTAATACAGCTATTAATGCTAGTAGAAATCATAGACGACTAGTATGTTTTAGAGCTGGTCTAGTACTTGAGATCTCAACATCATTTGAAGTTTGCAATACAGCTATTAATGCTAGTAGAAATCATAGACGACTAGTATGTTTTAGAGCTGGTCTAGTACTGGAGATCTCAACATCATTTGAAGTTTGTAATACCGCAATTAACACTAGTAGAAAAAATCATAGACGACTAGTATGTTTTAGATCTGGTCTAGTACTTGTTAGTTACAGATGCAAATTAATGTTATGTTCCCTCCTATTGCTGGCATCTTCCGATGGTACATGTATGCCATAACTGTGCAAAATGGGTAAATCGCCATGATAGCCAAACTTGATCTGTAACGATACGTGATAAAGCGATACACAAAATGTCAGCTCAACATCTTGAGGCATTGTGAAAACAGAAGTGTGGAAAACTATATTTGGGACAGAGACAGACAGGCAGACAGACAAAGCAAGATGGATAGAAGACAGACAGATGGATAGAAGACAGACAGACAGATGGATAGAAGACAGACAGATGGATAGAAGAGACGGACAGATGGATAGAAGAGACGGACAGATGGATAAAAGACAGACAGACAGATGGATAGAAGACAGACAGACAGATGGATAGAAGACAGACGGACAGATGGATAGAAGACAGACAGACAGATGGATAGAAGAGACGGACAGATGGATAGAAGACAGACAGATGGATAGAAGACAAGACAGACAGATGGATAGAAGACAGACGGACAGATGGATAGAAGACAGACGGACAGATGGATAGAAGACAGACAGACAGATGGATAGAAGGATGGGAGACAAAACGTACAGATCCCTCCCAGTGCAACGATATAAAGAGACCAATCAACATGCATTAACAAAGAACGCAACCATATAATTATACAGGAGCAACAAAAGCTTTTGAACTTCTACAAGTTTCTAACCTTACCTACAGACATGGACATGTCCATAGTGACTGACTTCACAGACAGCCTTTAGGCATTCTTACATACAGTCTACGTTTTCAAAAATCTCAGCTCTAGGGGTCACTGCCTTCGTCCTCAATCTGGGAAAATTGCGTAAACACATCTGTGTCTGCCGCATGGAATAGCAGAAATGCACTACAAGAAAGATTCCTCAGTGTTCAACAACAACCCAACTGCTTGGGAAATCTATCCGAAACGTGCTGTTTATCAGAAAACCAAGTTGGCAACTTCCAACCCAACTACGCTGCAAACCCTCAACCTTTTAGCTTCATTTTCTGCATTTTGTACATAACAGGGCTTTACAGCAAAGTTGAGGCGATAGCGGCTGTGCCTAAAATAAGTTTGTTTTGTTTAACGACACCACTAGAGCACATTGATTTATTAATTATCGGCTATTGGATGTCAAACATATGGTCATTTCGACAGTCATAGAGAAAACATGATACAGTTTTTACATTAGTAGCAAGGGATCTTTTATATGCACCATTCCAAACAGGATAGCACATACCACAGCCTTTAATATACCAGTCGTGATGCACTGGTTGGAATGAGAAATAGACCAATGGGCCCACCAATGGGGATCGATCCTAGACCGATCACGCATCAGGCGTGCATTTTACCACTGGGGTATGTCCTGTCCTGCCCAAAATAAGCAGGCCGAATTTAAGTGCAAAAATGTTAACCTCAAAATCAACTGATGGAATATTAAGCTGTAATTTGATTAAAGTATCTTAAACTGCATTTCTCAATATGTACCAACTCTTTACTAGCTATTAATCAGTATTCAGCACTGCACTAAAAAAAAACCTTAGCGTGTTTAGAACAGATAAAAAGTCTGTTGTGCTCAAATTAGTGAGATCGAAGAGGCGGGATGTAGCCCAGTGGTAAAGCGCTAATTTATTATTTCAGCCAGTGCACCACAAATGGTATATCAAAGGCTGTGGTATGTGCCAATCTAATTAAAATTAGCTCCACAGTTACATGTGGATCTAACACCAGCCAGTTGGAGCTGATGTCTACCAATCAAAACCTTACTTGCAGAATCCTGCCAGTGATTTAAAACTAAC
Organism: Gigantopelta aegis; assembly: GCF_016097555.1. NCBI lineage: Eukaryota > Metazoa > Mollusca > Gastropoda > Neomphalida > Peltospiridae > Gigantopelta > Gigantopelta aegis. The sequence continues at coordinate 4,966,012 of NC_054700.1, read as the reverse complement.
AACACTGCATAGTCCCCAATGTCCAGGTAACATTTCGTCTGTAAATAATAATTTAAATATTGACCAATCACACTTCGCCTTTTATAATGTTATTTGGGAGCATACAAATTCTAAAAATATCGGGCGAGTCTATTTTAGTGGCCGCAGTACAGCGAACCATACCAATACGTACGGGGTGGGTTATCAGTCTTCAATTTTACATTAAAAATTATTTATTTATTTATAAAAAACCCCAACTAAATCAGTCTTCAGTTTTACATTACAAATTATTTATTTTATAAAATAAAACATGTTTTAAGGCATTCGTAATTCACATGAAACATGTCGTATACCCTCAGGACAATTCGGAATGTTTTAAAATTATTTTTAAATCACTGGCAGGATTCTGCAAGTAAGGTTTTGATTGGTGGACATGAGCTCCAACTGGCTGGTGTTAGATCCACATGTAATTGTGGAGCTAATTTTAATTACATTGTGGTATGTGCTATCCTGTGTGTGGGATAGTGCATATAAAAGATTCCTTGCTATTAATGGAAAAATGTAGCTGGGTTTCCTTTCTAAGACTGTGTCAAAAAGACAATATGTTTGACATCCAATAGCCAATGATTAATAAATCAATGTGCTCTAGTGGTGTCTAACGTTAAACTAAACAAAAATAGTGAGATCTAAAGTACTGCGTAAGTACAAAATTTCCCCCTGCATAAGTACTGGTAATAAAATTTTATATGGGGGGCAATCCACTATTGGGGGTGGGGGGAGGGTGGGGCAACCCAAACTGTATGTATGTAATAGTATGTATGTATGTATGAATGATTTTATAACATTTAATCCAGTTAAAAAAAAAACCGTTTGATAGTTGGGGGGGGGGGAGAGCATTCCCCCCCATGGTCCCCCTTCGCTACACCACTGATAAGTACAGTTGGATTTTCAACATAGGATTTAGTTTTTTCAAATTCTACACCATTAATTCTACACATTAAGAGATCTATGGAATCTCTAAAACCTACAATCATAATGCTGGTTTTTGTGGTGTGCATACATGTGTGTGCCTGTGTGTGTTGATAAGGAAACCAGGACTAAACCACTATCACTGTCTATGGCAGTTGAAAGAATTAATTGTGACAATATCACAACTTCCATCGGGAGTTGCTATTACATGTAGTATTAAATGATTCACATTAATTTTAGGAATTTGTGCAAAACTAAAAAGTGAAGAAAACAATCGTGCAAAAGGTGCAAACTAAAATGTGACAGTTAATTGATAAAAATTGATATTAAATAGTTATTAAATGTAAAATTATCAATTTATAGGTCAATTGCAGTAAACATGAGAATAGATGCACAGTGCTTATATAACTGAATTCAAAACCTTATGTTCATATAATTCTAACCCAGGCACAGTGGAAGCAAGTGGACATTTGGGGGGGGGGGGGCTGACTCAGATTGAGATTGCAAAGCAAAGTTTCTAGGGGGTTCGAGTATGCTCCCGACTAAAATTTCAAAAACTTTATGTCCTGAAATTAATTTCCTGCATTCTACAAGTAAAATTCATCTCTGCCTTAAGATTTACTATCAATAATACTTTTTATTCTGATTTATTGGGGGGGGGGGGGGGGATAAAACCCCATAGCCCACCCTACCTGTAACCCGACTGTGTAAGTCCATAAATTGATGTAAAACGATTATGACCGATTATCGATGTTGGAATTCCAACCCGATTCCCAACACTAAACTTAATGCACGGGGCACATTAAGGCTATATTTTACTACGTCCCTCCGGACTACATTAAACTGACCAATAATAAAACTTGTCCCACCTACCTGGCCGAAAGGAGACTTTCTTTCAACAAAGGTATTCCATTGATGTCGATCAATTCATCCCCGATTTTTAGACGACCATCGTAAAACGAAAGACTCCCTTCTTTAATGGACACGATTTTGAACGTCAAGAACACTGATGCCGCCGCCGCCGTAGTAGTAGTTGCCGACACAGGTAATGGTGATGACGGCGGCGAGGCAATACTTCCGTTAATATAGCCATCACTGCTGTCGCTCGCCGCCCTGCGACGTTGTGATCCCACGGGAACACAATCAAAAACAATTCCTAAATTCTTTCCTCTGATGGTCGAGAATTGGACAGAAAATACATGATCCTTTCTCGGCGGTTTAGTCGGTGGCGGAGACTTGGATACGATTTCCCGGCTACCCGTGCGTTTGAAATTAAAAACGCCGACACGTTTTGCACGGGCGTAGTCGATTTCGTCACGATCGTCCACGTGCGAGGCGGAGGCTGCACGGGCCGGAACAGTGTCCACGCCTCGACTGAATCCCGGGTGGGACTTCCGGACATGTCTTGTTTTTAAACTTCCTCTTCTTCCAATATTTTGTGGAAATATTCGATTGAAATATGACTTCAGTGCATCCATCATTCAAATGCATATTCAAATGTGCTTCCACCACAAAAAATAGACCGAATTTTGCACTTTAGCGTAATCTAAACTTCAAATATTTATAGCAACCAAGCATTTTATTGTTATAATTTATTGTATTATTTTTTTTTTTAAATGGGGGTGGGGGCATTTTGGAATATAAATTAGCACAATGTATTAATGGTTTTAATAACAAAATGTCGGTAGTACCATTGGTGCTGCTAACAAAACTTAAGAGTTTGGAGTTCCATTGAAATGAAACCATGTACGTTTCGTGCAACGATTTATCTGCACTAAAAACAACCACTTTTGTCTAAGCAATAGAGAGATAAGTGGTTTAAGAAAGATTTGTTCCCGTAATGATTACAATTAGTGATGGTCTATTCGGCAATTTACAAACGCGTCCATTGATTGGTTCTTCGAAGACACAAATTGCGTTCGCTACTGCTACCTACAACACAATCAGCACGTTTTTGATTTTTGCCACGAAATTGAAATGCCAGTTTCCTTCTACACGAATTATCACACACCATGGTATACCATTAACTGCACGCAACACTTAATGGTGCTGATCTGCGAGAGAAATAATTGTCGTTGCTATGGATATTAAAATCAAATACATCTTTGTCGCATCCATCCTAACAAGAGAAATCGCAGCGGTTGTTGTTGTGGGTTTTTTTTAGTAGGCCTAATGTTCCACGTGGTAAAGTTTTGATGTTCCAAGTTGGTAAACAGAAAGTCTCAAAGTTAGTCGATGTGGTAAAATCCCTCTCCATCACGACCTGTTGAAAAATGTCATGGAATATTGGCTATAGAACTCGCCCGTGGGAAAATAAAAAAAGTATTCGGTGAGTGTTGTATATTTCTATACCGGGCGACAGCTGGAAGTAAAAATCTAACACAGAAGCACCACGTCGTGTCATTTTGCAACTGCGGAGCCGATAACAAACAATTCTGGCGAAGTGCCACCCATGTGTTGGCCAGTCCGAAACTGATTGGATAACATTTCTCGAGATGGCCAATGAGTAATTTTACCTCGTGGAGCTCGTGGAATCTACAGTATTCCTAGAATGAATGAAATCGGTATAAGCTACAGTATACCTGCAAGACAGTGACTGAGCATGTGAAAATAACCACATGGCAGTATAAACACAATACTATAGTATACGATGCAGGGCCGTACCCTGACCAAAATCCATGGGGGGGGCACTAAATTTTATAAATAATTTTTAACATACTATAAAGATTAAACATTTCTATGCTATTACTGGAGATATAAAAAAAAAAAAAAAAAAGGACAAGATTCTCAGGGGGGGGGCAGCTGCCCCCTTGCCCCCCCCGGAGGGTACGGCCCTGCGATGGGGGAAACCCACAAGCTGTTCTAGACATTTATATGAGGGTTAAAGTGTCAAGTCCAGTCTCTGATGTAACGGGGAAACATGGTGGTGGTGGTGTTTGGGGGGGGGGGGGTCAAATAGGGGTCACGAACATTCCTTTAGTAAAATAGTAGGATTGCGCTGTTATTAAAAAAAAAAAAAATTTTTTTTTAAAAAAATACCGTAATCAGAATTTTTTTTTTTTGCAAGGTCTTCTTTCAGATCAAGGAACATATTGGAGTAGCCAGGGTTTTATGGGGGTGGGGAGGAAAGATGTTTTATTTAACGACGCACTCAACACATTTTATTTACGGTTATATGGCGTCGGACTTATGGTTAAGGACCACACAGATATGGAGAGAGGAAACCCGCTGTCGCCACTACATGGGCTACTCTTTTCGATTAGCAGCAAGGGATCTTTTATATGCACCATCCCATGTCTGTGAGTGTTAATTATCGTTTTAAACACATGCTATGGAAAGACGACCGGAACATTTAAAAGGTGGTAGTGGTGGGAAACAAGTATGATTGGGATTGGGGGGGGGGGGGGGGGGGGGGGGGGGGGGGGAGCAAGGCTACACCAGTGTCAAGGACAACCGGCCTTTCCCAGAATTTTAAATATTATTATTTTTTTTTTTTTTTTTAACACGCTTAAATTTTCAGTATTACAATGAATTACCTTTATTAGAAGGAAATGTTGTATTTAACGACGCACACAACACATTTTATTTACGGTTATATGGGTCCACCGACGGGGATCGATCCTAGACCGACCGCGCATCAAGCGAACGCTTTACTAATATTGATTAGAAGTCTAATTTAGAACATTATTTGATTGGTTATGTATATCTGTTCTCAAATCAAGCAAAACTACGGGAGGGGATGAAAGGAATTTTTCCCCCTAGAACTATTAAATGTTTTAATTTTATTATTTATTAGATTTATATTTACTACATGTAATTTGTTAAATTGTTATTATTTATTTTATATATTATTATTATTTTATTATTAATTAAAAATAATAATTGTTGTCAGCATTCTATTAGTACTGTATTGCCCTCCACCCACCCCATTTTCAAGGTGTTAAAGAATTTTGTTCTTATTGGTAAATGCCCATCCCCAACACCCCAACCACAGTAAGTAAAAACAAAAGTACAAGTTTGCTAAAGTTCACAAAAGGTCAAACCGGCTGTTAGAAGAACATTGTAACAAATGATTAAACACAAATGTACTAACATGAAATTAACACTCGTGAAATCAGAGGTCTCTTCAAACGAGGTCAACACAGTAAATCATTGTTTTCGCGTTAATGTCGGCTGTTTCTTTGATCTATTCGAACCCAAGTAAGAAGCATTCTGAGAGTACTGCTATCACTGAATGGGAGCGACACCGGATATTGGTACTAAGCGAAGCGCTAGAAATGTGTGAGAAGGCTACACGTGAAGTAAGATTTCTGAAAATTACTACATTTATAAGTAACACACATGAACCAGCTTTTACACATTCATTTATAACAATTTCCGCTATTAACCAAACCTAAAAGTATACTGACTCAGTTGGATATTTTTGATAAAGCTCATTAAACATGTCATCTAGTACCGGCAAAATGATGCGTCTGTCAACTTTATGTGCAGTAAAAACAGTTTCTAATGACATAGATTCATACTTATTATGTCATTTCTGTTTGGTTATTTTCTACTATTAACGTAAATGTGCATTTATTTTAGTTTCATTTTCAATGAACGTCAAAATCGCAAAGAAAACTATTTCAAAGGTGTACGGCGGCTTGAATGTAGAGTGTACGGCTGATTGGTTTTACTCCGTGTGGAAGGTGTACGGCTTCTTGAATGTAAAGTGTACGGCTGATTGGTTTTACTCCGTATGGAAGGTGTACGGCTTCTTGAATGTAGTGTACGGCTGATTGGTTTTACTCCGTATGGAAGGTGTACGGCGGCTTGTATGTAGAGTGTACGGCTGATTGGTTTACTCCGTATGAAAGGTGTACGGCGGCTTGAATGTAGAGTGTACGGCTGATTGGTTTACTCCGTATGGAAGGTGTACGGCGGCTTGAATGTAGACTGTACGGCTGATTGGTTTTACTCCGTATGGAAGGTGTACGGCGTCTTGAATGTAGAGTGTACGGCTGATTGGTTTTACTCCGTATGGAAGGTGTACGGCGTCTTGAATGTAGAGTGTACGGCTGATTGGTTTACTCCGTATGGAAGGTGTACGGCTTCTTGAATGTAGTGTACGGCTGATTGGTTTTACTCCGTATGGAAGGTGTACGGCGGCTTGTATGTAGAGTGTACGGCTGATTGGTTTACTCCGTATGAAAGGTGTACGGCGGCTTGAATGTAGAGTGTACGGCTGATTGGTTTACTCCGTATGGAAGGTGTACGGCGGCTTGAATGTAGACTGTACGGCTGATTGGTTTTACTCCGTATGGAAGGTGTACGGCGTCTTGAATGTAGAGTGTACGGCTGATTGGTTTTACTCCGTATGGAAGGTGTACGGCGTCTTGAATGTAGAGTGTACGGCTGATTGGTTTACTCCGTATGGAAGGTGTACGGCTTCTTGAAAACAACATTTTTCTAAAATGCCATATTTTAAAAATATTAAGTATTATATCGTGTATATAACAAATAAATTTTACCAAGACATCCAAAACCAATATGTACATATAAAAAAAAAAAAAAGTTATTTCGGAAACGTTTGAGGCAATGGAAGTGATAAAAATGAAAAGTTCCTATAAAAATGGATTAAGGTAATTAAGTGATGTGATACAATGTAATTGAACAATTATATTATGCAAACAATTATTTTTCTATTTCCAGGATGTTAAGGTATAACTGCCCATATTGCCGAAGCATATGTTTCACTTTCACAGACATTATATCTCACCTAACGATTGAACATAGAAGACAAGTACCTGAAATTTACACGTCATGATGGAACGTCATCAAAACTGTGCAATTTTAAAATCATTCCAGAGTTGTGTAAAGAGCAAGGGAGAACAATTACCATTAACACAGGCGAGGAAAGGTACATCTATCTTGACGTAATAGCGCTCCAAAAGACAGTCCATGTTGAAAACTTTTCAAAGTCTCTGAGGATAGCAATGTAGATTTCAACACTACTACAGAACTTGAAGACAGTCGGTGTCAAGACATTGTAGATGAAAGCTACATTGTTTATAAAGAGATTATTTCACTTCTTCCATCAGTGATAGAAGAACTAAAACGCATAGGAAAAATAGAAGAATTCTTTAATAAAATGGTTTGTATGTATATTTTTGACATGTAAATTATAGCCAAACCGATTTTTGTAGATCTTGCCACACGTCACAAATGTACGTACGAGGGTCTGATGATGATTTTATTGGAGTACTTGTCATTGGTTGTGGGTGCATCCTCTACATGTGTATTCAAGTTGCTTTTGTTCTTTGTTGTGTATCCACACACTTGATGAGGACATCTTCTAACACTTTCGGGCTCAATGTCTATCTCAGCTGAAATATCCAGTGATGCATTGGATACATCCATGTTCTGAAATACTACAGCATTATTTTTATTTATGAAAATGTTGTCAAAAAGCACTACCACTTTATTGATAAATAGGTACAAAGAGTAAGTTAAAATATGTTAATAGACATAGGATGCTAAATAGATATTAACTACAACATACTGCTGTTTTGTTCATCTAGGACGAAGGTAAAAATCCCGAAATATTCAGAAAGCACGCTACTACGGTTTATAACTATGTAGATTTCACTTGTATGTACTGGTGACATGTATTGGTTCCGTGAAGTGTGTTTTACCTTTACATGTAGGTAGTTTGAGGCCGTGAAAATAATTCATGTCCCAAATGGCTGGATCCAACCAGAATTGAATTTGTATTATGTAAATACAAATTAATCACATAAACTTTGGTATAAAAACAATTTTATATTCGGTACACCCACTGCTTATGACTGGTGGGTGGGTTACACTACTTTGTATCAATAACTGAGAACCTATACGTTGTCTATGCGCTATTATAATCATGTTTTAGCGGTCTGTCTTTGTCAGTATGCCGTACACTACCATACCAATATGCCGTACACATATTTTAAAAATAATATACAAGCCGCCGTACACCTTTGAAATAGTTTTCTTTGCGATTTTGACGTTAATTTAAAATGAAACTAAAATAAATGCACATTTACGTTAATAGTAGAAAATAATCAAACAGAAATGACATAATAAGTATGAATCTATGTCATTAGAAACTATTTTTACTGCACATGAAGTTGACAGACGCAACATTTTGTCGGTACTAAATGACCTGTTTAATGAGCTTTATCAAATATATCCAACTAAATCAGTATACTTTTAGGTTTGGTTGATGGCGGAAATTGTTATAAATGAATGTGTAAAATCTGGTTCATGTGTGTTACTTATAAATGTAGTAATTTTCAGAAATCTTACCTCACGTGTAGCCTTCTCACACATTTCTATCGCTTCCCTTAGTACCAATATCCGGTGTCGCTCCCATACAGCGGCTATACAGATAGTTAATGACGTAGAATATCGGCTTTATCATGTGAAGGTAAGAATGGGAATTTCCCATTCGGCCTGAGCAGGATAAAGCCTATCCAATGTCAGTAACTAGTTATTCATTTTATCCTGCAATTCATCAAATAGGGGGAAAACGATTATTTCTGTTATTTTATCTACATTGTAAAATGCCTTAGAGGTCAAATGAACGATTTTGTAATGTATTTATGCATACATGTGACGTCAAAAGTCACAATCTGCTAATCATAATCGGCCAATAGAAACAGTCAGGTTGCAGGATAAAAATGGATAAAGGTTGCAGGATAAAAATGGGTAAATTGCAATTAAAGTCAAAGTTATTCATTTTATCCTGCAATTCATCAAATGTTAGCTGGCTGAAATTAGGGATGTTATAAAACATGATAAAGCTATACACAAAATACACGACTAACAGTGTACTTTAATCCATACTTGTGATGTCACACTAACTAGGATTATTGTTCAAGCATCTACAGTCGTGAACAATGCAATTTGACCACGTCTGGAATTTAAACCTACAACTTTTTGCCCATAAGACAACACATCTGTATAATCGATAGGACATGTAATACAAATCTTATAAACCTGGTTGTAGTGCTAGTAATGCATTCATACGGAGTAGGGGCGGGACGTAGCCCATTGGTACAGCGCTCGCTCGATGCGAGGTTGGTGTGGGATCGCTCCCCGTCGGCGGGCCCATTGAGCTATTTCTCGTTCCAGCCAGTGCACCACGACTGGTATATTAAAGCCCGTGGTATGTGCTTTCCTGTCTGTGGGAAAGTGCATATAAAAGATCCCTTGCTGCATTAGGAAAAACGTAGCCGGTTTCCGCTGTTGACTACCGAGTCAGAATTACCAAATGTTTGACATCCAATAGTCGATGACTAATTAATCAATGTGCTCTTCTTCTTCTTGTAATATAAGCCTGATAAACCTGGTTGTAGTGCTAGTAATGCATTCATACGGAGTACACTCAGGATTATCCATTACTGTATACACGTGTAGCACGTGCAGCATGTTAATGTCAGTCGTCCACTTCTGAGAAAGGATCCTGTTGTTTGAGTTATTAGTTTTAATAACAGGTCTATCACATGCAGGAATTTAAGTAGTGTGTGTGTGTGTGTGTGTGTGAATGTGGGGGTGGGGTCTAGACTGTGGCAAGCGACGTTTAATGCGGTGAGGATGGGAGGGTAGAGTCATGCTCCCCTGGGTAATAGTATGAGGAGAAAAAAAAGAACATATGCTGGAGCAGGTAGGTTTCAATATACACAACACTCCCCCATGTCTATTCATTACCATTTAACCCTCTTCGTTTATACAAACATATAAAATAGTAGTTAATTTGGCAGTCACATTAAAAGATGGAAATCAAAACCTGCTTGTCAAGTTGATTACCAAAAGGCAAAAAGATGTAAAATATTTTGTGTGCCTCTTTCTTCCTGGTTGTCATATACATGACCTTTTACCCTCACCTACCAATCATTATCGTCATCATTAAACAGATGGAGGAGCGGGACATTGCTCGGTGGTAAAGTGCTCGCCTAATGCGCGGTCGGTCTGAGATCGATGACAGGCCTCTGAATATTGCGTTAGCAATTGTTTCATTCGTGCGTTGCTCGCGTAAATACAGGGCCCAGTTCCACGAACGGATCTTAGCACTACGATCAGCTTAGTGCATAAGGTAGCTATGCACTTAAGGTGATCTTAGGGCTAAGATCACCTTAGTGCATAAGGTAACTATGCACTTAAGGTGATCTTAGGGCTAAGATCGCTTTGTGGAACGGGGCCCAGGGCCGTAGCTAGCGGAGGGTGGGAACATTATAGAAGCTTAAAGAAAATTCTCTTCTGAACCGTTTAAGGAGTTTTAGACTATTAACTACTCAGTCCCCCCCCCCCCCCCCAACAAAAAGTCCTAGCTACGGCCCTTGCTGAAGTATAGTTTTACGTAAAAACCCCTTTACACAGAGCTGCGACCTTTGTGCCAGCTTTGAGCGACCAAAAAATGACCAGGACGCTCAATGGTCGCCTAAACCCAGAGAATCCTGTTTCTATGTAACTGCTCCAGCGATCCTTGTGCCTCCCTTGGACCACCAAAAATGCAATTATCGGGCATTGTCCTGGCGATCTACGAGCGACCTGTGCGTCCACTGAGCCACCTGCCTGCCTCCCCATGTGCTTCCCCTGTGCAACCTATGGCAACCAACTAGATTATAGTCTACATAGGCGACCCCCGAGCAATGTTTGGGCAACCATTGAGCCTCCTCTGTGCCTCGTCTGTGCCATCATCGGCGACCAACGGCGATCCGTAAAAATTGCAGCAGAACGCATCTATTACCTGGCAACCATTGGGCGACCACTGTGCCTCCATTCTGCAACCACAGCAATGCTTGTGCCTCCCTTCTGCCTCATTTGAGCCACCTTTGAGCAACCAACCTCCTCGACGACCTTTGTGAGACTGTTTTGAACATGTTCAAAAATTTACGGCGTCCATGACGATGTCTGAACCACCTGTGTACCACCTTTGACCGACCTAGGCAACCATTCTGCCTCCTTTGAGCCTCCAACGGCGACCTGGCACAAGGGAGGCACAAAGGTAGCCATCCTGTGTAAAGGGACCTTAACCCATTTTCATTCTCGCATTGGATTTATGACATCATTTACATGGTCATGAAAACGAAATGTTTTACCAGAGGTTGTTTTTGTGTAACCCATAAATGGTTTATGCAAAATTTCAATTTTTAGAGGCCTGGATCCCTGTTGGTGGGCCCACTGAGCTATTTCTCGTTCTAGCCAGTGCACCACGACTGGTATACCGAAGGCGGTGGTATGTGCTATTCCGTTTGTAGGATGGTACATACATAAAAGATTCCTTGCTACTATTTAAAAATATGTTGCAGGTTTTCTCATCAAGACAGGGCGGGATTTGGCTCGGTCGGTTGAGTGTTCACTTAAGGCGCTTGCATCGCAGGATCGAACCACCTTGGTCGATCCATTCAGCTGACTGGGTTTTCCCCATTACAACCAGTGCATCAAAACTGGACAAAGGACATGGTATGTGTTTTCCTGTCTGTGGGAAAGTTCATACAAAAGATCCCTGGCTGCATTAGAAAAAATGTAGCGGGTTAGAATGACCAAATGTTTGACATCCAATAGCCAATGATTAATTAATCGATGTACTCTAGCGGTGTTGTTAAACAAAATAAACTAACTTTTAGCCCAGTGATAAAATGCTCACCTAATGCTAAGTCTGGGATCGATTCCCTGTCGGTGGGCCCATTGGGCTATTTCTCATTCTAGCCAGTGCACCACGACTGGTATATTGAAGGACATGGTATGTACTACCCTGTCTGTGGAATGGTACTTATAAAAGATCCTGTGCTACTATTGAATTTTTTTTCTTCAGGTTTTCTCATTAAGACAAGCAAACATCAAACATATGTCTCCAATCCATACCCCCATCAACTCTTCCACACATGGCCATACATGTCAAGAGTTCATTTGGAATCACAGTAAGTGCTCAGTGAAATAACATCAACATGATAAGGGCAGTGACTGGTTATTCCAGCAATGATAGGATTAGACTTTAAACCTTGAATGTATTGATTTTTGCAACCATTCTACAGGGAGATGCATTCATGTATGCAAACATCTGCTAAGCTATTCTTAAAATTACAATAATCTTCCATTGCAAGTGTTAAGTAGATTTATATTATTTTTAACTGATTAAAAATTCAATTTTTTTTAGAGAGAGAGAGAGAGAGAGAGAGAGAGAGAGAGAGAGAGAGAGAGAGAGAGAGAGATGGAGGGAGGGAGAGAAATGTTTTATTTTAATGACAACACATTTTATTTAGTTGAGAGAGATACAGAAAGACAGAATAAGGGGAAGAAAGAGATGCATGCATGAGAGAGAGAGAGAGAGAGAGAGAGAGAGAGAGAGAGAGAGAGAGAGAGAGAGAGAGAGAGAGAGATGGCCAACACATAAGTGAGAGAGAGAGATACGCGGTGGGGGGGGGGGGTAGAAAATCATAGCAGGATATGGGTAGGCACGGATCCTGTAAAATATTTTTGGTTATTTCAGATTTTCCACTTGCTTAATTATCTATTTTGGCAAGTCCAACATGTTTCCAATCATCCTGGTATTTGTGGTAGCTTCATACGCATTTTAATGTACCTCACAAACTAGGGTCAGTGACTTTAATTCCTTCAATTACAGAAAGGTTAATACTGGCTTGCAGACACTGGTGTCTCGTTATCAATAGCTGTTTAGGTTGCCCATGTAGAACTGTTCTAGGGAGGAAGAAATGCTTTATGTAATGGGGAAGAGAGAGAGAGAGAGAGAGAGAGAGAGAGAGAGAGAGAGAGAGAGAGAGAGAGAGAGAGAGAGAGAGAGAGAGAGACACACACACACACAGACAGACACAGCGAAAAAGAGGGAATGATAGAGAGGGGGTCAGACAAAGATAGAGAGGGACAGAGATGGAGAGAGGGTCAGTGATTTTAATTCCATCAGTTACAGAAAGGTTAATACTGCCTTGCAGACACTGGTGTCTAATGATCAATTTAACTGTTCAGGCTGCCCATGTAGAACTTTTCTAGGGAAGAAGAAATGCTTTAATTAATGATGCACTCAACATATTTTAATCACAGTTGGCGTATATGGCATATACATATATACATATTATGAGAGGAAACCCACAGCCACAACAATTTGCAACAAGGGATCTTTTATATGCACCATCCCAGTGTCAAGGATATTCTCTCATCCTGGAGAATATAGGAGAGCTATCCCATGAAAGACAGCTATTAAAGATATTACTTTCTCTTAACCTGAAGTATATAGGACAGTGCTACCCCATTAGACAGCCAAGACAGATACATGTATTACTTTCTCTTATTCTGAAGTATATAGGACAGAGCTACCCTGTAAAAGACAGCTAAGATAGATACATGTATTACTTTCTCTCATCCTTAAGTATATAGGACAGAGCTACCCCATAAAAGACAGCTATGAAAGATATATTGCTCTCTCAACCCTAAGTATATAGGACAGAGCTACCCCATAAAGGACAGCTATGAAAGATACATTACCTTCTCTCATCCTTAAGTATATAGGACAGAGCTACCCCATAAAAGACAGCTATGAAAGATGTCGTTGGTAATATATGACATCATCTTAATGGGAGTTGGTGATGTGAGGTCATCAGACAAGTTTTAGATGGATATTTTGTGATAAAAATCTTCATTATAAAAGTTATCTTGCTAATTTGTAGTGTTATATATTATTTAACACATGAAACAAACAGCAAATATGATAGTGTAATTTATTTATGACAAGATGGTCAAATGAAAGTTATTTTTTTCTGACATTTTATTTGTGTAAAATAAAAGTTATTTACCAAATAGATGACAGAAAAAGAAAAAAATATCCATCATATAAGTACATTTTCTAGGTAGATACACCAACATGTAAAAAGCTGTTTTCCCCAGAAATACCCAACCAACCAAGATAAATTGAAATAATTGTATTTCTCAGGAGCAGGATCGGACTCACCCGAGTTCTCACCCGAGGGGCTTTGATCGTAGGATCTAACCTACATGGTGAACTCATTCTCTGCTCTTGACTCGTATATCAAAGGCTGTGGTATGTGCTGTCCTGTCTGAGAAAGTTCATATTACTGAACAACAAAGTGCCATGAAAATCTAGTGTTTCACAAATGAATACAATTAAAAGTTAAAAGAATAATTTGTTTAACACCATTGATCACTAGAGCACATTGATTTATTAATCATCAGCTACTGAAGGTCAAACATTTGTAAATTCTGACACATAGTCTTAAGAAGAAACCTGCTACCTTTTTAATTAGTAGCAAGGGATCTTTCATGTGCACTTTCTCAGACAGGACAGTACATACCACAGCATTTGATATGTCATGGGTCAGTAGTTGGAATGAGAAAAAAACCTTGGAATAACATCTCATCTACAATGAATTTATTATTCAGTGTTACAGACAGCTGCATCCACAGATATTCATCTCATCTACAATGAATTTATTATTCAGTGTTACAGACAGCTGCATCCACAGATATTCATCTCATCTACAATGAATTTATTATTCAGTGTTACAGACAGCTGCATCCACAGATATTCATCTCATCTACAATGAATTTATTATTCAGTGTTACGGACAGCTGCATCCACAGATATTCATCTCATTATATGTTTATTTTTTTTTATAAAAATCTGAGAACGATTTAATTAAAAAAATTCAATTAAACTTTTAATTTAATAAATTTAAATTTTTCTTCCAAACATGCATTGAGACAAACATTCATGGATGTAACTATTAGACAAGTTTCATCGATACAGGACTTGCAGATTGTGAAAAATAGAGCTAAGCGCAAAACTTTAATGTTGAGCTAAATGCAAAACGTAATGCCGCCACCACTGAAAAAGTAATACACACATCTCGTCTTTTTACTTTGCAAATGTGAGAGAAAAAACCAATCAGAGAATTGGTCCACCGATGGGGTTTGATCCTATGACCCACACCTTAGGTGAGCACTATACCAACTTAGAGCTCTATTCCGCTGCTCTAGCAGGTACAATTATCATGTTCTCTCACTATATTACCCCTGCGTGTGCTGTAACCTCACCGTGGTGCAGGGGTATAACATTCTCTTTGAGAATGGCCAATACAGCACAAAATTGAAGTTTTGAGTAAAATTCAGTATCCGTAAAATTCTGTGATATTTGTGTTTTTGTACAGTTCTTTACACTGTTTTTGTTTAAGTCTTGAATTTTTATATTGATGTTGATCATCACTTTATTTATTTGCATTACCATAGTTTGACACCAAAAGCCGATGTATTTTTTGTGCTGGGGTGTCGTTAAACATTCATTCATTCATTCATTCATTCTCACTGTATTAAGAAAAACAAAATTTGGAAATAATGATAATAGTAATAGTTCATGTACTTTATTAACATGTACTGTCCTGCACCAGACATTAATTTACATTGCACTCCACCATATACAAAGAACGTGTCACTATGTTCATATTTTATCCTCAACACATTTCATTGTGTTGGTGGCATCGTTTGTTTGCACATGCAGTCACTCTCCCATTCTCATTCCATTCCTCACTAACAAATGAGTGATCTGTCTGGATTGAAGAATATGTTCTTTGATTACAAACAACAACATTTTTCTGCAAAAGAAAAGAAATAAAAATAAGTATTAAATAAACAGACAAAATTATGTCTTACTTTTTCTAGTTTGTGTATTCCACCAGTGTTTGGGGTGGGCGAGTGGGATCTAGCTCAGTATATCATTTGCCTGATGTTCTTGGACCCATTCTCTGATGACATAGTATGTACTGTCCTGTCTATGGGCAAACTGCATATAACACATTTCATACTGCTAATGGAAATATGCTGCTGGTTTCCTGTGAAGACCAGGAGTCAAAATTATCAAATGGCCGACATCCAATGACTAATTAATCTAGTGGTGGTGTTAAACAAACCCCTCCCCCTCCCCCTCCTCCAAGTGTAATTAGTGTCAGAAACCACGATGTAACAAGCAGAGTTTTAGGCAGGAAATACCTAAGTGGAATACAGAAACCACAAAAATACACATACAGTGAAACCCCTCGAAACACTCCTATCCTGCTATATACTAGCTGGTGAAATATGTAACATATTTTGGAAAGACTGTGCAATGGCTTTTATGGATTTTTCACATAAAATTTGTCCAGCATCATTTGATGAGTTTTTGACAGAACCCATTTTCTACAATTCTAATATCTGCTTAGACAAAAAGCCTTTGTATAATGCTAATTGGCATCGGAAAGGCATTTGTCAAATTACAGACTTGTTAACAAGTGATGGTGAATTTCTTACTTTTACAGCATTTCAAGATGTTCATGATTTTAATGTTTTTTTGGTTACTTACGATATTCTTCAAGCTATCAAAAAATACCTCAGAGCTCTAAACTTTGGTTGTCTTGATTCTGTTTCTCTATTAGATGACACTAATGTTATGAGAAAACAAACTGTTTTTCAGTTAATAAGGGTCCTAAAACTTATTACTATATCTTACTGAATAAATGTAATGTAATTAAGGCACATACAAAATGGAAAGATTGCTTTCACTCCAACATTAATTGGAATTTTGTTTACTTAAAACCTTTCAAGACGACGCAGGATACAAAATTTTGGTGGTTTCAGTGTCGATTGTTGTTGCATAGAATAATCTCTACTAATATTTTTCTTCTGAAAATCAACAAGGCTGAAAGTAATCGATGTTCAGTTTGCAAGGACTCTCCAGAGACGATTTCACATTTATTAGTCAAAATGTTCTGGAACGACTTTCTGAAGTTTCTAATGGACAACTGTACTCATATTCATAATATGTCTCTTGATGCCGAATTAGTTTTATTGGGATTGAAAAAGAACATGACAACAGATAAAATATTTATCTGTTTTTGTTACTAGCTAAAAAATGTATTTATAAATGTAGAATGAAACATTTTGAACATACTTTGCAAGATAGATATATACCGTATATCTTCGCCTATAAGTCGAATTTTTTTCACCCAAAAATTATTTTATAACTTGGGGGGGGTCGACTTATAAGAGGGTAAAAAAATTTCACCAAAAAATATTAGTTTTGGGGATTATTTTACAAGTTTTATTGTTGAAGTATGCCATGTATTTATACTCAAATATGTTAATTTGACACATTTATTTTTTTATAACCTTTTTTTTTTGGCATTAGAACGGTTTTGGTTATGCGAAAAGGCGTACGATCTCACTCACATGCCAAGACAACAGTCCACTTAGTTAAATTAACAGTCATCACTAATAGTAAAAATGTAAACAATACTAACTACCTGTTGCCTGAGTTTATTTTGAAATCTGGTCACTGGCATTAATCGTTGTTCAAACAATGTTTGGGCGGCGATTAACTTCATGAATATTACTGAGCTTTCCCTTAAAATAGACTGATCTCTGCAGTTCACTATCTAGAGCAATAGGGACACACATCATTTGGTACAAAAACCAGTGTACTTTCCAGTTATCCTCCTTACATGTATTAATATGGCGGCAAAACGTGATACTTTCAGTTTTATCGTAGTAATCTGTTGTTAGTGTTTATAAATAAAGTTGTTGTCTGTGCACAAAACCATCTGTACAGTACTATACAGTAACAGTCAAACAGCTTTCACTCTCTACTAAGGGAATATTTCGTTTTGATGCTATGTAATAATGATAGTTTGATTGGAATAGTCTGATTATATTGTGATGTACAAAACGTGAAAACCGAAGTTTGTAAAATAATTTTCTTTTGTTCAAATATTATTGTTCTCATGTGCTGAAAATAAGAAATATTTCAATATTTATAAGTAGTTTTTCATGGGTCGACTTATAAACGGGTCAATAAAAAAATATGTTTTCAGGGCTTGAAATTAGGGACTTGACTTATAGCCGAGATCGACTTACAGGCGAAGATATACGGTAATTGAGAAAAACATTTATTATAGTAAAAGCTTAAAAAACAAATTTGAAACAAAATGGGCTGTGTACCATTGTCTGTTTAACTCAGTACTGTATCAATATATCACACTTAATATATTACACAGGTTGAGCTAGATCCTGAATGACAATATTTTTTGTATGTGTGCGTGCATGTCTCATTTTGTCCTGTTCGTGACTAAAATCATACAAATTTTCTTACCTCCCATTGATTTTTCACTTAAAACGAAAAAAACTACTTTGTATTGAGCTTTCTTTTTTTTATAATTTTCTACTCCTGAAGAATTTGTACTCTATGCATTTACACAACCAGCGATAGTTTTATTTGTTTGTTGTTTGTGGGTTTTTTTTTTCGTACTGATTCTAGAGCTATTCCTCAAGTTACTTTAGAATTTATTGAAAACCTGTTATATGTAATATATCAAGGTTATGTTGACCGTCTGTCCTTTATATTCACCCTGGTTGGGGACAGGTCTTACTGTAACAGGGTTTCTGTGAATTAAAAAAAGAAGAAAAACAAAAAGAAAAAAAAAGAAAGAAAAAAGAAACCCCTTGAAACTGAACCCTCTGTAAAACTCAATTCCCCAAAACTGGACACTTCACAGTCCCGTTTTAAATATCAGTACACAACAGAACCTCTATAAAACTGGACTTTTTATTTGGTTTCGTGAGTAACCGTTTTTAACTGCATGTGGTTAAAGTATGTTGTTTTGTTTTTAAGGCATATCCTAAATGGAAGTTCAATTCTATTCTAAATAACTGAAAACCAAATGTCACACAACTATAACAAGTGTTTCCTAATTTACATAACTAGGTCACTAGTGTTCCTATACATAGATTTTGTTTACATATTAGATATAATGGGTATGTAAATAATAACAGAGTGAATGCTATCACAGTGTATAACTGAGACTTACTACACATATCACATATACCTATTAAATGACACATGTAGGGGAAACACGTGCATTGGCTAAAGTCCATCATTCAACTAACTGTAGCCTTTCAGATATAGCTGACTGGTAAAGCCCTCACCTGACACATGGTCAGTCTAGGATCGATCCTCATCGGTGGGCCCATTGAACTATTTCTCGTTCCAACCAGTGCACCATGACTGATATATCAAAGGCCGTGGTATGTGCTATACTGTCTGTGGAATGGTGCATATAAAAGATCCCTTGTTACTAACTGGAAAATGTAGCAGTTTTTCTCTAAGACTATGTCAAAAAATACCAAATGTTTGACATCCAACAGCCGGGGGCAGGACGTAGCTCAGTGGTACTGCGCTCGCCTCATGCATGATCGATCTAGGATCGATTCTCATTGGTGGGTCCATTGGGCAATTTCTCATTCCAGCCAGTGCTCCACAACTGGTGTAACAAAGGCTGTGGTATGTACTATCCTGTCTGTGGGATGGTGCATATAAAATATCCCTTGCTGCTAATCGAAAAGAGTAGCCCATGAAGTGGCGACAGCAGGTTTCCTCTCAATATCTGTGTGATCCATAACCAATGTCCAACACCATATAATCGTAAATAAAATGTGTCAAGTGTGTCATTAAATAAAACACTTCCTTTTTCCAATAGCCAATGATTAATAAATCAATGTGCTTAACTGAATGTAAATCAAATATGTACACTATTGATTCATCAATAGATCAACATGTTTGAGGAATTTGTTTCTGTGACACCATAAAATCTCTGATAAACATCCAAGACTCGAAATTAATTTTGGCAGCAATATGTATAAACCTGGTGTAAATTATTTGTCATCATAAATAATCTTTCAGCCATGGCTGTTTGTTGCAAAAGTCACTTTAAAAATAAATAAATTCCATAGCCAGGTGCAAAATTGCTGTTGGTTGTCAAGCATAGCAATTTAAACAATTTTTTTTTAAAGTTTGAGCCCTACTGCTGTATAATATTTTAAGATGGAAAGCAGAAAACATACAAATTATTTTTTTGAACAGTTGGCAATTGCCTGTTGCGCTCTATCAATTTCGGGGGGGGGGGGGGGGGGGGGCATTGCAGCATTGCCCAGTGGTAAAGCACTCACTTGATGCGCGGTCGGTATGGGATTGATCCCTGTCGGTGGACCCACTGGGCTATTTCTCGCTCCAACCAGTGCACCACGACTGGTATATCAAAGGCTGTGGTATGTGCTATCCTGTCTGTGGGATGGTGCAGATAAAAAAATCCCTTGCTACTAATGGAAAAATGTAGCAGGTTTTCTCTCTAAGACTGTCAAAAACTACCAAATATTTGACACCCAATAGCTGATGATTAATAAATCAATGTGCTCTAGTGGTGTCGTTAAACAAAAACAAACTTTAGCTATCAATTTCGAGCCTTGAATATCATAAGAAATACTGATAGTACTAGTGTGCAGATAATGAAATACCGACTGGACCAACAGTCCAGGTAAAATAGAATCAACATGGTCCAATTGCTGATGCTGACCATGCGAATATACTTACAAAAACAAATGCAGACATGATCAGGCTGTCACTGATGCAGAATAATTTCTGGATATCCTATCAAACTCACTTTCCTGTTAATGGAAAACAATCAGTATCAATCTAAACAAAAATAGGTGACCCAGGTCATGTCCTGAAGAAGAGTGTGACAATATTACTTGCTTTATATCAGAACAGAATTGATCTATTTTGTACATAAGATGATAATAATAATAAATCATAACAAGAACATTCCTATTACGAAAGTCCAAACAGACTGATTGAAAAACAGGATCTCATTCAGCATGCACATCACTATTCACTTTTGCATGCATGTCAGAATATATTCTGTAAAAAATAGGACAAAGTTGATTTTCCTATTGTGTAAACTTGTGGTGCATACCACATGTACCATTGCTATCATTTAGTTATAAAAGTAACATGTAACTTCAAACCGATGCCATATTTAAATATTACAGAGGTCAACCTACTTATAATCATCAAAGAAAGATTTGAAAAAGCATTTCAGTATTAAATATTATTTTTTTAATAAAGAGCTATTTTCTAAACTGGACTGTATTAAGCTGTGACACAAAATAATGGCATGGTGAATAGTAATGCAGTGCTTTAAAAGTCTTGAAGAATCAAATGGTGTTAGGAACTGAAGCTTAAAAATATGAACATACTTGTCACCAACCACTTCGTAAATATATACAGATTAGTCAATGGCAGGCTATGATTTAAAATTCCAGTGCTCTATATTTTAAGGAGGAAAGTTGAGTTATTTCACCACAAAGAATAAAGCCCTGAAGGTAACAACTCACTTTTAGTAGATAGTCTCGGACAAATGGATGACTTCTGTGAGAATCCTTCAACTGAGAAATATATCTGTTGCTAACCTGTTAAAAAAAATAGTACAACAGTTTTAAATGAATGAATGAATGTTTAATGACACCCCAGCACAAAAATACACATCGGCTATTGGGTGTCAAATCATGAATACGACTGAACAGTCTTAGGATTACAAGATATGGAGTGTGTTCTTGGGGTGTGTTCAAAACCCTTGTGGTATATGAGCACATTAAACTAGTTACCTACCTACAAGATTTGGCAAAGTTTTAAACTTCATAAACTAATGTAACATTTGCTATTCTACCTACCTCTTCTTATTCTAGCTCTCTCTTATGTAACCAGCCGTATAACTCTCTGCTCACTTTCCAACCCCTCTCTCCTTGTTCACACCCTTTTTAATATGTCTGCCTTCACCTCACATCCGTACCACATGCGATAATTCATACTGTACATACTATTATATGTATATAATAGTATATGCACCTGTTACATTGGTATGTTAATTCATACCGTACATATAATAGTATATGCACATGTTACACTACTATATCCCAGTGTGCAGTCATACTTATCTTAAAATTACAATAATGCACACCCTCTCCACCCTGTTAAGAGGTCAGGTCATGTTTAAAGATTTTACGGAATGCTTACCTGTTGAGATGTTGAAAACCAGATCAACAGAAAAGGGGATGAGTGGAAATGTAATAGGTTGAGAGGTCATGTTATATAAGGTGTGGCCAATGCTTAAGAGTGAGGAAAGTCAAAAGAGATCAATGGAAAAGGAGGGGGTGGGGGGGGTGGGGGTGGGGAAAGAGAGAGGGGTGGAAATGTAATAGGTTGCGAGGTAATGTTACATATAAAGATTTCAGCCAATGATTGTGTGTTGGGATGTTCAGACCAGATCAATGGAAAAGGGGGAAACTGCTCACAGGTCAGGTTAAGATGAAAAGAAAACGTTACCAGTTCACAGGATGTACAGTCTTCCCTTGCTCAAGCAAAGAGACTCTTTTTTAATTTTTCGGGGAGACTGTCTCCTTTACCCCCACTCGGTGTGGTGCTCGAAACTTTGTCATGATATATTGAGGATATTTCATGTTTTTTTTTTGTCAAATATGATTTATATCTCATTTCGTGAAGTTTGCAATCATATAACACTCGTTGCGCAGACGCAACTCGGGAGATATTATTGCAAACTTCACTATGAAATATAAATCATATGTGACAAAAAAACATGACATTTTCTATTCATTATATAACTTTTGGCAATTTACCTTTATTTTTAAAATGCCAGAAGCAAAATAGTTCCGGCTTTCTTACAGTGAAGATAACACTGAAATAGTGAAATTTTCACTCTAAAATGTGTTATCGTCATTGAGTATTAAAATATTTCACTAAATGTTATATAATAAACAATTATATGCTTTTGTCTACATAAAGGCATTTTAGTAATAACTGTTTACTAATTTACCATTTGTTAGGAAAATTGATTTTCATACAAAAAAGAAAACAAAGTTGGGTTCAGTAATTAATGGTTATAATTCAGCATTAAAATATGTTTTTCTATTCATCATACGAATCATGCAAATTTATAGGGGAAGCTCAATCTGGTTAAACATTTTGCTCTTGTAGAGCTACATTAGTGTTGATAAGTTTGTGACGTATAATAATAATAAATGTTCAAAATGTGTTTAATATATTGATATTTAATTGTAGTAATTCATTTCATTTCTAACTGATGTTTTTTTGCTTATATCCAAGTATATTTCAAGCACTCTGTCCTGGGCACACACCTCGCTATCTAGGCTGTCTGTCCAGGACAGTGGGTTAGTTGTTAGTGGTCAGTTGTTATATTAAAAAAAAAACCCCAGCCTTTTTTCTGGTTAAATTTTTTTTATTTTTTTTACTCCGAGTGTCATTCTATAACTTATTAAAAAAATACTTACCTCTGGTGCTTTGTTGAGGTGTTGAGTCAGAACAATCATATTAACAAGTGTTTCCGGGTTGTTGCTATCCTGTAACACAAAAACAGTCTCAATTAATAATTTACACTTTAAGTTTTACATCACATCAAACAACAATAAACCCATTTATATAAAAAAAACCTATACAATTTAAAGCTAACAAAATATGAAGGAGTACACTCATGTCACCTTAGTCTGTGCGGCACAAAAGTCTGCGCACGTTAATGTTAATGACGTTACATTACGAGTATGTTTGTAAACAAACAATGTTAATTTAATTCACAAAACCGTTCTTAAAACAACACATCTTGATTGTGAATATATGTATAAAACTGGTCGATAACACCTTTATTGAAAAAACTCTGAATTAATACACTAAAAGTATACTGTTGCCAGCCTCGATCAACATGTTTTTCTATCACCTGTCAACACGTGTCTGTCAACGTTGTAATGATCAACCTTCAACCTTGCATATCAACTTACATAAATTTACATAGAAGCTTCAATACATACCGTATTGTAATTTATGAATCCATAAATCAAATGAATGTCTTATTTAATCTGTTAACGTAAACATCCAAGCATACTTTGAATTTCCCTCTGAGTGACACAATGCAAAATGGCTGCACAGACTTTGAAGATTGCACTGACAGCATGGCCTATTTTAGCTACAGTTTGTTTCAAAATTATCACCGATTGTCCTATATGTCTAATGAACACTATTTGTGCACATTTACACAGTTAATAATAGACAATTTTTGTTGAATAATGATCAAATATTTTTACATTAGCTTTTTTTAATATTGTCATTTTGTGTCCAAACTAAGGAGCATGGAACACCATTTGTATTTATCTCATCTGCACAATCTAAATGTTTCTGAAACAGACTATAACAGGAAGTGTTTGTTATTTAGAACTTATAAAAAGTTGGATCCATTGTTTGTTGCTGTTTTATGTAAACATTAGGGACAGAAGTGGTTGTTTTAATGTTTGCTGCGCAGACTTATGTGCCGTCATGCAGGCCAGTAAATGCAGGGGGTCCCACTAAAAATACGCTCATTACTTGAGTTTAAAAAACATTAAAATTAAAATAACTTTAGTTGTAACACGTTTATTGTTCCATTGTACTGTGGCGGTGAAACAAATATTTTTAAAGAAATATTTTAACTTTAAAATATAACACAAATGCTTAGGTGCGCAGACTTAGGTGCCACCAGTGTATACATGTTTGCGAACTCAGTCTGTGGTGACTTTTTATAAAGTGAATTGTCAATCTGCAGAGAACACCCCTACCCCCAAGAACTCATCTTTTGTCCACTGACATTTTACTGAGATAATGCATATTACTGGGTATGCTGTGAAAAAAAAGAGAGAAGAAAAAACCATAGGTCAAATTTAGGCCAATCAAAAACTGTGCAGGCCAGCCAAAGTGATTGTCCGAACTGCTAGGCAGTGCTCTATGACCCATTTATCACAAGCTGTGCTACAACAAACCCCTAACAAAACAAAATCATCATTATAGGGAAGGTTATTATGTGAATTTATGTATCTCCATATATATCATAATATATTACATACAGCAAAATCAACAGTCATCTGAGTGTACTAAATTGTTATTTAGCAATGACTGTCCCTTCCTTCTCACAATGACTGGTACATCAAAGGCTGTGGTATGTACTATCCTGTCTATGGGATCGTGCATATAAAAGATCTCTTGCTGCTAATCGAAAAGAGTGGTCTTTAACCATATGTCCGATGCCATATAACCGTAAATAAAATATGTTGAGTGTATCGATAAATAACAAAAATTCCTTACTTCCTTCCCTTCCTTCTTGACAACTTAAATGTTTGACTTGAGAACCAACTAAAGGCATGAAATTTGGAGTGTATTAGTACAGGTAGTGTGTATCGTAATGTGGATTATTTACCTTTGAATCACAATTATATCAATATACCAGTAATACCGCACACCTTTGTTTGTTTCACTGCTCACCTTATCAATAGCCTCCTGTAACATGGACTCTGTGTATACCGGTAATACAGCACACCTTTGTTTGTTTGACTGCTCACCTTATCAATAGCCTCCTGTAACACAGACTCTGTGTATACCGGTAATACAGCACACCTTCGTTTGTTTGACTGCTCACCTTATCAATAGCCTCCTGTAACACAGACTCTGTGTATACCGGTAATACCGCACACCGTTGTTTGTTTGACTGCTCACCTTATCAATAGCCTCCTGTAACACAGACTCTGTGTATACCGGTAAGACCGCACACCTTCGTTTGTTTGACTGCTCACCTTATCAATAGCCTCCTGTAACACAGACTCTGCATCATCAAACTTGTCCTGAGCCATGTGGCACGCTGCCTGACCATTCAGCAGTAGTGACGTGGACGCGTGCTTGTCACTCAGCTCCTGGAAGATGTAGTACGCATCTTGAAGTTTATCTCCTCCCTGAAAACACAAACAGTTTATCATGTTCAACAAAAAGTAAAGTATGTTTTATTTAATGACACCACTAGAGCACATTGATTTTTTATCTTATCATAGGCTATTGGATGTCAAACATATGGTTATTCCTAACAGTTTTTAGAGGAAACCCGCTGTCGCCACATAGGCTACTCCTTTACGACAGGCAGCAAGGGATCTTTTAATTGCACTTCCCACAGGCAGGATAGCACAAACCATGGCCTTTGTTGAATCAGTTATGGATCACTGGTTGGTGCAAGTGGTTTACACCTACCTACTGAGCCTTGCGGAGCACTCACTCAGGGTTTGGAGTCTGTATCTGGATAAAAAAATCCCATGCCTCGACTGGGATCTGAACCAAGTACCTACCAGCATGTAGACCAATGGCCTAACCATGACACCACTGAGGCCGGTTCATGTTCAACAAATGCTTGAGGAAGTCACCGGGCCCTCACAGAAGCTTCGGCTAGTGCCCTATGCATTAAAATAATACAGTTGATAATTTCCACTAGCCCTCACAGAAGCTTCGGCTAGTCCCCTATGCATTAAAATAATACAGTTGATAATTTCCACTAGCCCTCACAGAAGCTTCGGCTAGTGCCCTATGCATTAAAATAATACAGTTGATAATTTCCACTAGCCCTCACAGAAGCTTCGGCTAGTGCCCTATGCATTAAAATAATACAGTTGATAATTTCCACTAGCCCTCTCAGAAGCTTCGGCTAGTGCCCTATGCATTAAAATAATACAGTTGATAATTTCCACTAGCCTAGACCAAACATTCACTAGCCAGGACCGAGGGCTGGTGGATTTGTTGAACCTTGTTGTTTTTTTCTATTTCACTTTTCACTACACAATCCTTTTGAGAACAGAAGAACCTCAATATAAAACATCCATTAAACTTCCATTAACGTTGGTCCTTTTTCACAACATGGTTAGCTCAGTGTATCTTTTCCAAGCAAATATTTGTATTTCATAAAAATACATGAACTAATACTGAGACTGTACACTTTAACTACCTTGCTAAGAAGTCCAAACATCATTACTCCGAGTTTGCTACCGTTAAGATGTTGCCATCTACCAGATGTTTTAATGACTATAATTATATATTAAATACATTTTTTTATATAAAATATCAGTGGCTGTGTATTCAATGTGTTTCTGATCATCGTATAGTTTGTACTAGGTAAAACTTAAATTATTTCCGAATATGTATATTTTTTAGTACATTTGAAGTTATTAGGATTTCAAATCCAGTTTGCACTATTTACAAACAATGACATTAACTTTTTTCAGTGGTAGCCCACCAGGTTATAAAATTTGGTAGCCCACCAGGTTATAGAATTTGGTAGCCCTCAGTAAAAATTAGTAGCCCCATAATTTTATTACATAATAAATAAAAAAACTGAGAAAAAAGTAAAATCATTTAATTTTATTAATTTAGGTGGTTTTATTTTAGGTGTTTAAGCATTGTGGTGTGCAAAACAAAATCTAATACCCCTGCGGACTACTGGGTTTAAACATCTGGTAGCCCGAGGGACTCCGAGCTACCTCTTAGGTCGAGCGCTGGGATGGTCAGAAACACACTGAATATACGGTGAATATAGTCATCAAAATGGGAGCAGGATGTAGCTCAAGTGGTAGCATGTCTGCCTGTGAAGCGGTCGGTCATCGGATCGATCCTTCTCAGTAGACCCATTTGTAGTTTGGGCTATTTTCCGTTCCAACCAGTGGTCCACAACTGGTTCATCAAAGGCCGTGGTAAGTGCTGTCCTGTTTGTGGGAAAGTGCATATAAAAGACCCCTTGCTGCTTATCGGAAAGAGTAGCATATGTGGCAGCAGTGGGTTTCCTCTTTAGAAATATATCAGAATGACCATATATTTGATGTTCAATAGCCAATGATAAGATAAAAATCAATGTGCTCTAGAGGCGTTGTTAAATAAAACAAACTTTAGAGTTATCAAAAAGAATCCATGAGCCGTAAGCATGTTACAGTGGCAGTAACCTGAGGACTGCAGTCTGTTTAATGTGTGTGTATGTAACAGAAAAATCAACCTCCAACTATGGGGATTTGAACCACGGAGTCTCAGTACGAGAGTCCAGTGCTTTACCAACTGAGCTAATAGGGAAATTCCCACTAGCTACTGCCAGTATATGTATATACCAACACTACTACTACACTTCATACCAACACTACTACATATATGTACTCACGACAGCCAAGTTGAACCAGGCCTGGGCGATCTGCGTCAGAATGCTGTCCTCGTCCAGCTCCTGCATCCGCTTCAGTTCCTTCCTGTTACAACAAACAAACAACACGATTAACGGCAATTTAAACACAAGTTTCCATTTCATTTTAAGGAAATGTTTTATTTAACGACGCACTCAACACATTTTATTTACGGTTGGTTATATGGCGTCAGACATATGGTTAAGGGATCTTTTATATGCACCATCCCACAGAGTGTAGTACATACCACGGCCTTTGATATACCAGTCGTGGTGCACTGGTTGGAACAAGAAATAGCCCAATGGGCCCATTGATGGGGATCGATCCCTGTACCACTGGGCTATGTCTCGCCCCCTTTCCTTTTAAGGAAACTTCTCCAGAGTTATAAGTTGAAGATTTTATTCATACTACTAAGAACAAATAAAAACAAATAGACCAAAAAAGCATTTAAAAAATGTGTTAATCCTTTTCTCCCAATTACCCAGTAATATTTCTGATAATAGTCTATAGAAAACCTGTTTTTTGCCTGTTCCCGAGAACAGCAAGATCATTTTAGTGCAGTACTGTTACTAACAGCTACTCATGTGCTGTGGAATTTCAGAAATTCATTTCCAGTTATATTAATATAATTAAAGCTTAACATTTCAGCGGTTTTTAAACGAAATACTTTGAGGTCAGCATGCTCATACTTAATTTGGGAGTGATTATTTTGTGGATAAGTATTCTGGGTACAACATTTATCGCCTTGACTTTGATGTAATCTAAAACCCTGTTTGCATACTGTAACTTAAGATTCATATATCTTGCATAAATTGTTTTTTTTATTATAAAAACTTACTTGGCAAGATCAACTCGGTCTAGCTTCAGAAGAATTTGCACCATCAGTGCAATACTAAAAGGAAAGAAAAGGTGTAACACATCAAATGAACATACAGTCAAATGCCTCTGTTATCTTGTTAGAATAGAATATCAATTGAATACTTAACAATAAAAAGGAGCAGAACTGAACATTAATGCCAGTGTATAGTTTCGGGTTAAAACAAGATGAATGCAATAAACAGCAAAACATTTATAACTGTCACTAACATGTTATCAGAAGTGTCCAAACCTTGTAAATAACCAGAAACCAATAAGTTACATAAATTTAATAAACATTTATTCAAATTCGCTTTTACACTAGAACAATACATTACCATTCTATGTCATCCGACTGGTGTAATGTTCGAAGAGCAGCATCAAAGTTCTGGAAAAAAGAACCTCAGAAATATTAATTGAAAAAGAAAAGAAAAAGGAGAGTAAATAATAAGTAATTATTTATACACACATCAATTTTAAAATACAAATAATATGTAAAACTATACTGCACATTACAGACCTACTCCTAAAATTAGCTGATTATTCTAAACTGATACATGTATTTATAAATGTACTCTTTGCCAACAGCCGATAAGAGATCTATTTAAACAGTAACAAGACAACATGCAATGAATATATTGTTTGTGAGATGACTAAAGTTCAAACTGTATGTGTATCTTTCAAAAGTTTGTTTTGAATAACGATACCACTAGAGCACATTGATTTATTATATTAATTATCGCTATTGGATGTCAAACATTTGGTAATTTTAACATAGTCTTACAGAGGAAACTTGCTACATTTTTCTATTAGTAGCAAGTGATCTTTTATATGCATCATCCCACAGACAGCACATACCAGTCTTTGATATACCAGTCATGGTGCACTGGCTGGAAAGAGAAATAGCCCAATGGGCCCACCGATGGAGTCGATTAGATCAACTGCACAACAAGTGAGTGCTTTACCATCAGGCTACGTCCCACCCAATAAAGAAAGAAAGAAGTGTTTTATTTAACGACGCACTCAACACATTTTATTTACGGTTATATGGCGTCAGACATATGGTTAAGGACCACACAGATTTTGAGAGGAAACCCGCTGTCGCCATTACATGGGCTACTCTTCCGATTGGCAGCAAGGGATCTTTTATTTGCGCTCCCCACAGGCAGGATAGCACAAACCATGGCCTTTGTTGAACCAGTTATGGATCACTGGTCGGTGCAAGTGGTTTACACCTACCCATTGAGCCTTGCGGAGCACTCACTCAGGGTTTGGAGTCGGTATCTGGATTAAAAATCCCATGCCTCGACTGGGATCCGAACCCAGTACCTACCAGCCTGTAGACCGATGGCCTGCCACGACGCCAGTCCCACCCAATATGTATCTTTCAAATGACTGAATAAAACAGTGCGTGTTATCCACTGTAATTATAACAAGTATAACGCCAAACCTGTTCATGGAAATATATGGAAGCTGCCATCAGCAGCAAGGTGCTGTTGGTCAAGTCGACACTTCCGCTCATCTTGCTGTCCAGATCTTTTATTATGGTATCTCTGAAAATGTGAAGAAAAAAACCCCCCACAAACAGGTTTTTAAAACTTTGTTTGTTTGTTGTAACGTTTTCCTGTGACTATATGTAGGAATCGTAAAATCACCATAAGCTATGAAATAAAAAAAGTTTGTTTTGACTAACGATACCACTAGAGCACATTGATTTATTATATTAATCATCGGCTATTGGATGTAAAACATTTGATAATTTCGATATAGTCTTAGAGAGGAAACCCACTACATTTTTCCATTAGTAGCAAGGGATCTTTTATATGTACCATCTCATAGACAGGATAGCACATACCACAGCCTTGGTACCACAGTCATGGTGCACTGGATGGAACAAGAAATTGCCCAATGGACCCACTGACCGTACATCAAGTGAGCACGTTACCACTGCAGTTTTTATGATTTCTTAGCACTAAAATTACTTTGAACATTATTGAAAATGCACCACCTAATTTTCAGTTGTTACTGGCGAAAGAACTAAGAAAAACTACATGTAAGCAAACCCAGGGCTCCAACTTAACCCAGGGCTCCAACTGGAACAAATTTTATTTTAGCCAATTTCAAGATATGTTGAACATTTCCACTGCAAATTATTAAAAATGGTTAGTTTAAAGACAATGTTATTAGCCCAAAACTAAATGTTATAGCCACTTTTGTGTAATGATTAGCTATTGGCTAATTTGGCAATGGACAGGGTGGGCACAATTAACTGTGGCACCAATGACAATTGCCATAGCTGTAAAAATGTATTGCTGTAAGTCAGGGAATTTATGAATGACAGTTTTTTGCCACTGGACAAAAATTATTACCTTTAGGTAATGGAAAAACATTTTTATTTTAAATTTCGTTCTTATTTGTTGCAAAAATTACCATTTAAAAATTGCTATATATAGGAAGACTCAAAATTGTCATAGATGAGCAGCTAAAATTTTGCCCAATGCAAAAATCATTCAAATTGCCATAGGTAAACAATTCGGACGTTTGAATCCTGTAAATATAATTAAAAGGGAACATTTTGTTTTCAATATTTTGATACAACATTTCCAGTCAATTGAAAATTGATCAGCAACTACTGTTTTAATGTTTTAATATTGTGTAGCAATCTCTGAAACTTGCGTAGTGAACCGCGACAAAATACTGAACAAAATGTTCCCGGATTATACACATGCAAGACTGGCTCTGGGTCAGCAGAACATTTCCAAAATTATCTATTAAACTTCAAAAATTTCAGAAACCTAGTTATTTTGTCACAAAAATATTGATTAAAAATTGCAGAAACCTAGTTATTTTGTCACAAAAATATTGATTATTACATGAAATTATTTCTCCAAATTAAAATAACAATTTGCTAATTGTTTTTGAAATTCGCAATGGGTGAGTGCCAGAGCTAGCCCAGCACGTGTATGTACCTTCTGTTTTCAGTGGACATGTAGTCAGCGAACATGCGGACTGCTTGGAGGTCGGCCGTGTGTGACGACCGGATCTCATCGAGCGCCACCCCGTACTTCCGCTGTGCTATGTACGCACGATACAGAATCACATCACGCTGGTTCTTCACGTCGGGATTCGTCAGCTACAATCAGAGAGAGTTTAAAAGTTTCTTTTGTTTAATAACACTACCACTAGCAGACATTGATCTGTACTTTTAAAAAAGACTTCATACAGCAAAATAACCTTTCAGTCATGTTTATTTTCTACTTTAAAAAATACATTGCCAAAGAGAGAGCTAAAAAATTTCATTGATAGGCTAACACATAACAGTTTAACTTTAAAAACAAAACTGCTGTGGGTTACAAATTCTTACGTTCAAACCCTGTCGTAACATAAATGATTAAAATACCATTTACAGGTTTACTTCTATTGGACCAAAGGTGCACAAAAATAGATTACAGTATTGTACTGGATATCATATATTTTTTGACATCATATGTCTTTAAACACTAATTTTATACAAAAAAATTCACATGTATAATAAAGAAATAATGTCAACAAGATCTAGCCAAAAACTTTGCATGTTAACTTCTTGTGTAAATTTGGCAATTAAATTATTAAAATAGTATTTTATACAAAAAAAACCTAATTCAGTAATGCATGGTCTGTACTTGCATTTGATGTAGTGTCTGATGTGTTTATATTGAAGAAATCGACTTGTATAGGGGTTAGATGTGCTATCTTGTCTGGGATGGTTCTTTAAGTTTAAGAAAAATACCTTGCTACTAATGGTCCTTAGAAAAATGTAGCAAGTTTTTGCTGTAATCTTGACTATATATATCAAAATTACCAAATATTTAGCATCCAATACTGATGTTTTGGTAGCATGAGTTCGACCCGTACTCCCCTTTCAATGGTTAAGTTTAGTTTTAGTGCTAGGGTTAGAGCCTTGATATAGAGGGGTATGGGTCGAACTCTTTCAGCTTTGGCTACTGATTTCTAGCTCTGACTACCAGATATCTAAACCTGGTAGTCCGCTGGGCTACTAGATTTTTTTTTTTTGGCACACCCAGTTACCGTATTTGACCGGAAATTAGCCCATGTCTTTGAATAAGCCCCCCTCCGTTTTGATAGCATTTAAGAAATTAGGCCCTCATTCGTAAATAAGCCCACCCCCAACTTCGTCACCTTATAAATAACATGAAACTGCAAGTTTGCTCAAAGCTTATTGAGAACAGTCCAAAGGGATGTATCGCCAATTGTTGAAAATTGTACGAAATCGAAAACCTTATTATTTTACTTCTGGGTATTTTGTAATGTCTGTGCATGCACGTTTGATAGTTGACACAACAACTTCTTGTTAAGGAAGTACACTTAAAACAAATTTCCTAAAAAATCCTAAAAAAATCTGTACCCTGGAATCTTACTGAATGCAGTGCAAATGCATGACTTAAAAGCAACAGGTGCACAACGGAATCCACACAACCAAACACGTCTGCTAGAACTGCTGACTGAGTAATGACTGGTCACTTCCAGATAGCTGCTATCAGATCACGTGACTGTTTTCGCGTGAAAAGCCGATTTTGTGTTGTTGCCATTACGTTGATAACGTCATAGTATGGTTTTTGATAATGCTTTTAAAATGACGTTTTCTTACCACCTGGTGCAATTCTTGATGGAACACATATAACATGTAATGATGTATGTACTTACCTTTTTATTTCTAAATTGAACAAGGTAAACATTAATGTCCTTAAATTGATAGCCTGACATGACTGAACATGGCACCAGCCATTTCTTCTTAGGTAAGTCGTATGGTTTTCGATTAAACGAGGATAGAGGATAGAATGTGTGGTTCTTCTGGTACAGGAGATGCGCCAGTTCCGGATCACCTGTAGTTACCGATCAATCTGTCGGTATATTAAACTTTTAGTAATTTCTGTGTAAATTTCATTAAACAAATATTCTAACAAACAAATAATACATGTTTCTTGAAATTGTACGTAAAATAACTGTAACAGTATATAGCCTTGGTTTTATTTTGGATGGCGATACATAACCACTATTAAAACTTTACACGAGTAGACAACATGAAAAAAAGAAGACGTTTAAAAAGAGATGAAGTTTTTGATGTTTTTCTTTTTATATCCTTTGAAATTTTATAGTACGAGTAGGGGAAACATATAGAGATTGTGCATGACTAGTTTTATGAAAAGTGATGCTGTAAACGACTTAATGTAACTCCTCAAAGGGGACACACTTGATACGCCAGTTGCGGATCACTCACAAAACGGAAGTATTTACATTGTAACTGCCGCTAGATGGGGCGATGAACGCAGGGTTTATCTCAAGACTCAAAAACGTTGAACACGGTGGAATTTTTTTCTCCATGATAATAATATTATTATTATTATTATTATTATTATTATTTTCTTCTTAAACCTCTCTTGATTCGTCATTTTAACCACTAGTTCATAATATTTCGACTCTGTATGTCTCGGGGCCCATGTCATAGTACTATTAGTAGCCCTAGACTGTTCGTTCCATGCCAGTCATCCTCTACAAAATATTATATTAATTGTTGTAGTTCCACCTATTTTTCTTGTATTATTTTTGTTTTCTACAGGTAATGACAATATGTATATAATGTAAAGACACGTATTTTATAAACTGAAACTACGATTTTAAGTGTTCGTCCACTTGTCTCTCACGTTGTATTTGTAGGCCTACGTGTAATTAGCCATTCGTACAAATACCAGCCGCAGTCATTCACAAATATGGCTAATATAAATAAAATGTAGTTTTTAAAAATTCCATTTTCGTTTAATTCGGGCAAAAATTAGTGTGCCCTGCCCCCTACAAAAATAGGAGCCCGTATGACCTGTTAGATCGCCAGTCTAGAATCGCTAAAATCGCTGCACACGTGTCTTGTATTTGCCCCATAAGACTATTCAGTAATGTTGCCCACCCCCCTCAGCGTGAGAGCCGTCCACCCCATTGCTTGATTGCTTGATTAAAAAAAAAAAAAAGTTTACTGTACAAAGAAAAGAATTGGCACAAGTTTGACATGAGGACCTTTATAAAACCATGCCACCGCCAGTGGTCTGTTTCGCATGTGCCATTGCATGTGCTTTTCGCATATTCGACTACTCGACTTTGGGAGAGAGGGGAAGGGGTCCTCTATTTGGTTTTGTCAACGAAGTGAAAATCTCTTATTCGGCTTAATTATAATTCGCATTTAAACAGTCTGTACCACTATAGGGTGGATTATTTTTTTCAGTGGAATTTTTGTTTTACACAATCGCATTCTGATGCAGGAGAGTCAGTCGGCCACTGATCTGTGTATTCACACGGTCAATCTGAGCTAGCCCTAGCCTTTAGACCGTCGTTAAAAATAATTCTGTTTTCGGGAGCAGATCCAGGAATTATTTTGCGGGGGGGGGGGGGGGGGGGGGGGGGGGGGCGGGGGGGGGGGGGGGGGGGGGGGGCGCGACTAACCAGAAAAGGGCAAATGGAACAACACGTCAAAAATTAATAATCCACTTGTGTGACTGTTTAGTGTGTGTCACTATATTAAAATGTACCATTAACAAGGGGTCTAACCATCCTGCTTCAAAATTATTTGTTTAATTTTAATATTTAAACAGGGGCGGATTAGCCTATATCTGGCTAAAAAAAAAACCCACCCCCACCACGTAGATAACCTGTAAAAATTATAATTTCAAATTATAAACATTTACATATTGTTTCGGACCCCCACCTAAAGCATAATTTGCCCCTGTATTATGATAAATACTAAACAGTCCCAAAGTTGATATTTTACTGATAGGCCCTATGTCATTTCTTTCTATTTTCAAGCCTTTGTTCCTTTCAGTTTTAAAAGTCATCAATATAATAATAATAATAATAACATTTATTATTATTATTATTATTATTGATATATACGATAATAAATGAAAACAATTATTTATTATTAGTAATAATAATATTAATTATTATTATTATATACTAGAATGCCAGAAATCAAATATAATTCAACTTGTTGAAACAATGAAAGTACACAACGAAAATAATAAGGATCGCGTACCTTTACTTTTGACACATGCCCCGTATATCGGACGTCATCGTTGATTTTCAATCAATTTTTGAAATTGCTAATTAGGGGCGTAATCAGGGGGGGTGGGAACCCTATGGAGTTGCAAATGATCATAAAATATGTCCGGCAGGATCCACGAACGTGCTGAAAGTGCTAACATGTTGGAAATAGTGTTTTTGAAGGTGTAAGCCTCTATTTTTCGAAAGTGATCCCGAAATGGACAAAGTGATCCGCAACTGGCGTAAGTACGCCAGCTCGAACAACACTGTTTTTGGTGCCAAATGTTTACCTAAATTTACATTTTATATCACTGTTTATTTATATGGTTGATTATCTTTATTACCAAGAATTTCTTTTAAAGTCATACGCGCGCATGTTGACAGAATTCACAATTTTGTTTGAAGTGATCCGGAACTGGCGCATCACCTGTATCATTGGGAATTATTAATTTGAATTAACCAAATTGACTGGGATTGTGTATGGATTGGTAAAGTGTATCATCCCAAATGGAAATATCCGTGACCTAGTTTTTCCTTACCTTAAGTTTCTGTCCTTCATTTATGCAGTGCTGATAATTTCCAATGTATAAAGCTGTTCTAATATCAAACAGTTCATCGACATCACCTTGTCCAGCCATTTTTGTTGATAACTTGATACGCATGCGTCGCCAACGTGGAACGGTTCCAAAGCATGGGAGATAATTTGACAAGAAAAGTAACTTCCGGTAATTTTATTGTTTTGCTTGTCAACTATTTGAACTAAGGTAAGCGTGTGCATAATGTCACATTTTGTATTAAAATACCTTATAATAGACGTAGAACAAATCTCCGATAACAAGGAAACACGTGTTAATATTGGTGTTAAGTTTTGTTTAGGGTGTAAAGTAAACTACTAAATGAAGTGGCTAAATGTACGGAACCGTGTGGTGTGCAGTGTAAGGAATCCGGCACGTTTCGCCCGTATTCCTGTTCGACCCTGAGTCGTTTCGCCCTTATTCCCGTTCGCCCCGAGTCGTTTCGCCCCTATTGTATTGGGGGGGGGGGGTGTACTAGTATGCAAAATTAAGTATATACAAAATAATAACCTTTATTTTTCGTTAGATTTTACCCACATTTTGTCCAGACAGAAATCTTTTAAAAAAACAATTAAAATGACACGGATTCCACATACTAGATGATAACCATGTCACCTGTATCAACTTCACTGAGATCGCATAGGGCAAAATGCATGTAATTTTGTTCCAGCTGCCATTTTGACTTTTTATGAAATATTCTACAAGAGTCTCGGACAACTCTGGGCCGAATTATTAGACTGATAGACGACGGGGCATGCTGTGACACATTATAAGCGTGTTAAGTATGATAGTTGGCCATGTCGTAGTATTGTACTATAGTAATAATAATGCATTATACTGATAGATACCGCTAAATATATGGTCACCATTAAGAATGACAATTGTGCATGTCGTACGTGCATATCGTAGTTTTTAGAAGTATTGTACTATAGAAATAACGCAAAAGACATCATTTGCTAATTTCTCACATTTATTACATTAAACACACATATGTACACATATACATAAATAGTTATAATAATGAAATAAAACACCAATCACCAAAAGAACATAGAAATAACACAAAAGACATCATTTGCCAATTTCTCACATTTATTACATTAAACAGACATATGTACACATATACATAAATAATAATGAAATAAAACACCAATCACCAAAAGAACATAGAAATAAAACGTCCAGTAAGAGATAAAAGTCAATGCGCAAGAGGGGCGTAGAGCTTTCCACAGGCCGACAGGAATCTACAAGTGGACACTTCACCGTCTGTGTAGCGTTCCCACAGTTCAAAAATTTTCCCCTGTAGATTCCTGAAGGCCTTCCTCTGTCGCCGTCGCATCTTCCTCTCAGAGACAAACCGGCATGTCAGAGGAACCAGCCTGGCTTCGGTGTGGAGCATGGGAACCAACTTGTAGAAGGGAGGGGCTGTTGCAAGGGCACGGTAGTTCAGTCGGTGATGCCAGCCCTCCACATCGTTGTTGGTCCTCACACTCTGGTTGAAGACCGACCAGGCGTTCACCGACCACACGCTGCTCCTCATCCAGGTGCGGTCCACATAGTCCATGAGGGTCACCAGTCCTTGAACTTGTGTTCCTCTTCTCAGACCGTCGAAGGCTGCTTCCACATGCTCTGAAGGAAGGAACGGGAGGGCGAAGATCTTCTTGATGAACTTGCAGGTGCCGTCGTCATGCATGTATTGCTGCGCCAGACCGAGCTCCTGCACCTTCCTCCAGACAGCCTGGTTCCAGTGGAAGCAGCACCCCTTGATTGGCAAGCCAGGATACACTTGATGGAGCCCCTTCCACATCCCTGTCAAACACAAATATAAACATAAGTTTAAAGATCCACATATTCGCATAGTCACGTGTCTATAGAATACTTTAAGTCGCAGCAAGAATATATATATTACAATAAAATATAAATACCTGTCTCAAAGTCTGCTACAAATTCAAGTACAGACGCTCGTCGTGACAACAGATCGTCGATGGCGCGGAAGACCTGGAAACACAACACACATTATTATAGAGAATCACCACCGAGTGTATATATCATTATTAAATGCAAGTCATAAGTTTTTTCATCAGTATTACAACTTACGGCTCTGTAGTCTCTACTCTTTTGCCGCGACATGAACACAAAGGCAAGTGAAACTTGCTTCGTGGCATCGTCCTGCCTCAGGAAAGCATGTATTTAGAACAGCTGGACAAAGGGATCCTTCACAACCTTGAAGGTACCGTCCAGGTACCATCTCTTGGCATTGACCAGTAGAGTGAGCTGCCTCTCCGTCGCGAACACTAGATGTTTCTGAGTGTTTACCCGGACGTCGGCTTTGAAGAAGTCTGCTGGTATGTAGTTCTCTGCGATCTGTAATTACATGTATAGACATTGACATACATGTATATTGTTATTATTTGCATCCTTTATTTTGTACCATCAATTACAATAATAGATCAAAGATGTGATCAAATTACATGTGGTCGTTTCAATGTTCCATAGCATCTATTTTTATATTAACATGTATGTGATATAATTTACACAATACTTATTTAAATTACCTCAAGAGCAAGTCACGTGGCTCTGCTGGTCTCATCTTTGCATAGACAAAATACATTTAAAGATAATAATTACAATATAAAACAAATTCATGAAA
The DNA here is from genome assembly GCF_016097555.1 of Gigantopelta aegis. Taxonomy (NCBI): domain Eukaryota; kingdom Metazoa; phylum Mollusca; class Gastropoda; order Neomphalida; family Peltospiridae; genus Gigantopelta; species Gigantopelta aegis. The sequence continues at coordinate 4,926,961 of NC_054700.1, read as the reverse complement.
AGCAAAGTGGAAGAACATACAGGTGTATGCTTCAAATGTTACCATCAGTATATATATATATATATATTTATATATATATATATATATAATAATAATAATAATAATAATAATAATATCAATAATATATACTCACCAGTATTACAGGTGCGGTGTTGCCATCGTGAACAAATGTCGCAGCGTATTGCGTGTTGTTTGGGTCGGACTTTATTAGAACAAAACGCATACGGATAAGTCAGCATTTTGTTCGAAAGTGATAAGTTATCAGATAATTCGGACGGTTATATACATTATTTGCTGAAAATGTCATCATGCTCACCAATTGGAATTACTTCTTAATAGCAGGTAAAATAACAACACAACGTCTGCAGGGTGATATCATTTGCTTGCTCTTTGTGCCGAAGTGGAATCTGAGTCGCAATTAGGAAGGAGGAAAATACTTCATACTACAACAAGTCATGAGGCTATATCTGCGAGTGTTGTTACTACGATAAAGCACGATAAAGAACTTTTGCATGTTTTTTCTGGGATCAACTCCAATGTTTAGGTCACCGACTGTAGAACAAAAATAAATTATTCAAACAGCGGAAACTATCTTAAAAGATAAATGGATCAACAATTTATCAATCCGACATGACACTTCGTTTTGGGACGTTTAGGTTAAGGTGGGACTAATTCAATACTAACAAAAACACATTCTTTTATTTTAGTGTTAATACTTTAATTTAAAAAACAACATTTGTCCAACAATAGACAAGATTGTCCCTGGGCCGAATTGTCTTGCGGTGGGCCGGGTTGTCTCAGAACTCTGGGCCGAGTTGTCCTCGGGGCCGAGTTGTCCTCGGGGCCGAGTTGTCTGGCATTCATAAGGATTACACCTGTGTGTGATTTTCTAAGGGGAACTTTTAGTTTGTTCTCAAAACGAGTATATTGTCACAAAATCGTTTTAAAAAAGCACAAAACATGCATTATTTTAAAACATTTTAATAACAAAATAACGAAATGTTAGAAACTATTATAATGTTGCCACATACTGACAATCACTTTATAACTAATATGTCCTATCGACAATATCATTGTGTAGGCTAGTCTTTGTACTTATTAATATAAAATACATCAGGCCCGTAGGAACTGGGATGGTGTGAGGGGAGGGGTTCTTTAAAATATTGCACATAATAACATATACACAGTACATATAAATGGTGTTTATGGTTGATAAAGGGTTACAAATGGATAACCTATATCTGATTTGCAACGACCCTGTAAAGAGGGCGAAACGACACGGGGCAAAACGACACGGGGCGATCGGGAATAAGGGCGAAACGACCTGATACCCAGTGTAGTTCATCAAGATAAACGTCTCCGGCACGATATTTATTATTGTGATGTTTATTGCTGTGCCGTAGGTGCTGCGATCGCAGGTCCAATAAATGTCAAAACGTAAAAAAATGGACCGTAGATATTTACCTTGGTGATCTAGTGTGCAGTGATGCCACTTTATATCTTTTTCTTGGAAATACTACTTTTTATACTTTTTAAAATACTTTTTACACATGAAAATACCTTTTTATATTTTTTCTGCCCCAAAGAATAACTTAAAGGGAAATAATTGGCATTAACCTCTGGGCTGTGTTTTGTCTCCTATTGTCCGAACCAAATTGTTAACAACTACAAAAAATTACTCTCCTACATTTAATTGCCGTTAGATTTCCTCCAAAGTTTGTCCAAACACAAATCGTAAAAAAACCCACTACAAATATACAGATTCCACACACGAGACTGCAACGATGTCACCGATATTGTCTTTGCTGAGATTGCATAGGGAAAAATACATGCAGTTTTCTGCCATCTGCCATGTTGCTTGTTTATGGAATACTTTTCAAGAGGGATGAAAGCCTCCAAAGTATGTAACACAATTAATATGAAATTGATGATCTCTAGTGGTATCTTTAAAATAATAATAATAATAATAATAATAAAAATATAAAAAAATATGACGTCATCACGTTTGCTTTTATATCATAACATGTTATGATGTTGTTAGATTAAGTCCTATCCTTTCACCCCTCTTGAAGAATATTCCATAAAAAGTAAAATGGCAGCTGATACAAAATTACATGCTTTTTTCCCTATGCGCTCTCAGCGAAGTCGATATAGGTGACATGGTTATCATCTGGTATGTGGAATCTGTGTCATTGTAATGGTTTTTTCAAGATTTGTGTCTGGACAAACTTTGGAGGAAATCTAACAGCAATTAAAGGTAGAAGAGTAATTTTTCGTAGTTGTTAACAATTTGGTTCAGACAATAGTCAGTACCGGGCAATAAGAAGGGTGTATACTACCAAATCAAATCCCATAGACGACAATAGTAACATATGTGGCTAAAACTCCTACCTGCAACGTATCAACCGACATAAACGCCACGGATATAAATACTACCACCCCTTACACTTAAAGTGAATCAGAAAAAAATGGGGGTCAAGCTGCTCGTTTCTGAGATAACGAGTAGCGTCTGTGACTACCCTAGTTTCGCACAAAATTCGAGTACTTTTTTTTACAGGTACCCCATACATGTTTCAAGCACAAGGCTACTTGACACATTGGTACTAGATGAAATAAAATTGCAATTTTTTTTTACCCAGATGAAACTATTATTTTTTACAACCAACACACTCACATTTATAACCAATCACAGGACTTGTGGTGTTCACTTCTCTATCAAAAGTTCGGTGCACCTCGCACTTTGACCCAGCCGGAAGTTATTTGGTTTAGTACTACCAGAAGGCTGACCGCAAACGGTAGCTCGAGTGTCCAGGAACCCCAATCCTGTTCATATGTAAGAATGGGTATAATTAAAGTTACTTGGTATTAAAAAATTCCAGTTTCAAAATATCCACTTAATTTTTCCATTATCGGCATGGGATTTTTTATAAAAACAATATCAATGAAATGCTAATTACAGTGTTTGAGAATAACGGTATCCTGATATCCTGGGGATACCAGAATTTAATTTTGGATACCAGACTTCAATAACCCAGTATCCCACCAGGCTGAAACAATGAAAGTTGTCATTTACTAGTGAAGTTAAGTAACAGTGTCGTCCACATTTGTTAGATGTTATTTATGAATTTCATTTAAGTGGGATATTAAATTATCAGATGGGATCCCAGATTTTTAAATGTTGGTATCCAACTGGTATACTGCCCAAAAATTTTAACCTCGAACCAAGCCTTGAAATAAGCGGACGGTCACGGTCATTGTCCGGTACAAATTTGTAACTTGTCAGTAACAATGTTGATTGCGCTGGTCACCATGTCCGAAGCTCACGTTGTAGTAAAAGCCGGCTGTTTTGGAGTCAAATACACTTAATGCACCGATAAAAAAAAAATTGATTACGAATGAAAAAATACAAATGTGTACCAGTGGAATTCGAACTGGTTTGCGGGGCACTTGACAGTCCAACATGAAGTTCATCTACAGTCCGCGTACCTGTTTAGTGGGATTTTTTATAGTCTCGATTTTGCGGGAACTTACATTGTGAAAAGTGATGTCAAGCATACTAGTAATTGACCTTTCATACTTAGCGTATACTTCCTGTGGCGTTTTCGTTTAAAGTTTGCAATTCAAATTGCCTCGTGGTTAACAATTAAAGGATGTTGAACAAAATAACTTCAGTCTTTGCTGTAAAAGAACAGACAGGTACTGATAATGACAAATCAACTGTCCCTGTTCCCAGTATCCGCGGCGGGCAGCCGCCGATTAAATCGTCCCCCAAAAATTCCCAAACGAATATCTTGTAGAGTAGTATCTTAAAACCTAGCACTGAACTAAAATGGTAAAAGGAGTATTTAGTTAAAACAAATGCCTCTTTGTGGCTACAGTTTGAAGAAAACACTAAAGGCGAGGTTACACTTATGACGTGCTCGCTCTGCAAAACATTTAAAAAAGAAATGCAGTATAATCACGATTTTTCGGACGCATGGATCAAAGAGTCCACAAATCTGCGTGTGTCAAATGCTAAAGATCACTCGGCAACCAAAAATATAGAATATAACCACAAACAAGACACTGATGACATTGAAAAAAATGGATGAGTCTGAGTCAGATCATCATGAATCTGAAAGTTCAACACAACGTGATAGTGACAACAGTTTCATGGGTTTCTTAAGCCCTATCCTAACCGGCCGTCAGCGATTATTTTAGAAATCATTGACTTCCATTGCCGCATCCTAACTACGAGCGCGACGCGACAGATTTACGTCGCACGTGCGCGGTTAGGATACGGCAATTGAAATCCATGATTTCTAAAATAATCGCTCATGTAGCTCGCGGCTGGTTAGGATACAGCTTTACCAGAGGACATATATTAATGCATCATAGACTAGTAAGTATGTAACAATAATAAATGTCATCATTTGGTGACTATTGCCGTAATTGCTGGATTGGTTATTTAGTAATTAAATATATCAATTATTAAACAACACAAAACATAATTTATTTCATTTTTATTTACAATGTTTTGTGACAGGTACAATTTCTTTCATGTCAGGCACAAATTGATTGGTGCAGGACATTGTGTTAGGTACACTAAAATGTTTTATTTCAAGGCTTGTGTAGAGTAGTATCTTAAAACCTAGCACTGAACTAAAATGGTAAAAGGAGTATTTAGTTTTAAAAAATGCCTCTTTGTGGCTACAGTTTGAAGAAAACACCAATTGCGAGGTTACACTTATGATGTGCTCGCTCTGCAAAACATTTTAAAAAGAAATGCAGTATAATCACGGTTTTTCGGACACATGGATCAAAGAGTCCACAAATCTGCGTGTGTCAAATGCTAAAGATCACTTGGCAACCAAAAATATAGAATATTACCACAAACAAGACACTGATGACATTGAAAAAAATGGATGAGTCTGATAAATAAATGTCATCATTTGGTGACTATTGCCGTAATTGCTGCATTGGTTATTTAGTAATTAAATATATCAATTATTAAACAACACAAAACATAATTTATTTCATTTTTATTTACAATGTTTTGTGACAGGTACAATTTCTTTTCCAGTCAGGCACAAATTGATTGGTGCAGGACATTGTGTCAGGTACACTAATTTTTTTTATTTCAAGGCTTGTCGAACACTTAATTATATCTAACAAATAGACAGCTGATTGTCAGGTGTGGAACACTACCTGTTGGGTATTTAATGGGATCATTGTACAAGCCATCTGGATTTCAAATTTTGTGGGAAACTCTTTGGATTCTGTGCCCTGTAACCATCAGTACCCAGGTTAACTGGGATGGTGTGTTTTTTAGTAATCTGATCATCCTGGTACTGATGTATTGTGTTACATGATAATGGGTAGTAGCTTTTCAGGTCCATGATTTTGCCAATACACACTGTGCCGGAAACAGTAATTTCTATGACATCCTGTGGCTTAAAAAATTGCCCTCGCAAACCCAGAAATCAATTTTATGTATGTAAATTGAAAGTGTTGTAAATCCATCAGGGATTAGAATATTACAGTATATTGTTGGAAGTAAACTCAACTAAGATTTATTAAAATAAATACTGTCACATGTGAAAAGTTCATTTCCAAAATACAATATACACCAGTTTCCAGATTTTGGAGTTGGCAGTGAAGATATCCTCAAGAGGGCGGGCGATCCCAGTTGCTTGCAAGACTGGTTTTTGCACCTAACAATAAATGAATGTGATATGATAAAAGATGATGGTACCAGTCAAACTGTTCTTGAGTGCTCAGTATTCTGAACCCATCACAAGGGGTGGAAATACTGCCATCCCAACCTGTTTTTGTCGGACATATCACCTCAGGACTGGGGATGTTTTTGCCTTCTGTTCATCAGACCGGCAATTATTTTATGTTTTATTAACACTTTAGTTTGGTTCAATCATGTTTGGTCCGACAGGTTTTAATTCAGGACAGCATCATTTGTAGCTAACCGGACCGAATATCTTGACAAGAATATCAGAGAATTTCGAATCCTGTAAAGTTGCAACACTAATATGTTCAGGTGCGGATGCAAGATTTCTGAAAGGGATCCAAATGTGATGACTGATCTCTCCTTTCACATAGAACAGTTAATATAATCACGTTTCCCCTTAAAGGGACATTCGTTTGGTGCACTAAGATGTTTCCGACTAATAAAATATTTCTACAATTAAACTTACATATTAAATATATTTTCTGGTTTATAATAACTCTGTCTGTATATTCAGGGTGTTTCTTGTCGTCTTAATATTTGTAAGAAGCCCAAACTGGATTTTGTCTTCAAATAATTTCGTACGTACGAAAAAATCTTATTTTTGGAAATAAAATGAAATTTAACCTAGTACAAATATTAGAAAGATCAGAAACACGTTTAATATACAGCCACTAATATTTTATGCAGAAAAATTTATTTGATATGTAATTAAAATCATTAAAAAGTATTTGTTAGTCGATAAAATCTTAAAAAGTGCAGCAAACTTTTCAAAAAGGGTGGGTGGGGGGTCTGGACCCCCCCCCCCCCCCCCTGGATCCACTACCAAAGATAGTATAACTCAACAAGATACATAAATAACATAAATGGATATTATAGCATTTTGGAAGTGAAATTTATATATACACATGAATATATATTATTTAATCTGCTTGACTAATATTTTTTTATATACAGGTTTCATTTCAAGTGGACTGGCCTCGGTGGCGTCGTGGTTAGGCCATCGGTCAACAAGCTGGTAGGTATTGGGTTCGGATTACAGTCAAGGCGTGGGATTTTTAATCCAGATACCAACTCCAAACCCTGAGTAAGTGCTCCGCAAGGCTCAATGGGTAGGTGTAAACCACTTGCACCAACCAGTGATCCATAACTGGTTCAACAAAGGCCATGGTTTGTGCTGTCCTGCCTGTGGGAAGCGCAAATAAAAGATCCCTTGCTGCTAATCGGAAAGAGTAGCCCATGCAGTGGCGACAGCGGGTTTCCTTTCAAAATCTGTGTGGTCCTTAACCATATGTCTGCAGATGCCATATAACTGTAAATAAAATGTGTTGAGTGTATCGTTAAATAAAACATTTCTTTCTTTCTTTCATTTCAAGTGCTGTACATGCAGAATAAAAAAGGCTGGAAATTGTAAGTCACAATTTAATATGAAATTTTAAAATGGTTGGTTTTGATGAATTTAGGCTGTTAGTAATTTTTGTCAACAAGTAACTCTGAAAGTTTTTCTCTTATGTTAAAGACAGATACATGTATTAATTAGTATATGATAGCAGCATGGGTGGAGGACAAAAAAATTATGTAACTGTTGATTTTTATCTAGCAGGAGACATACCAGGGAACATTTTGTTTTCAAATTCTTGATAGCAATATTTCTAGTCAATTGAAAATTGATTAGCAACTTCTGTTTAATGTTTTAAAATTGTTTAACAATCTCTGAAATTTGTGTAGTGAACACTGCATGATGCGATACTGAACAAAATGTTCCCTGCATACATGTATGCAAGGCTTAGAATTCATTTTGTGGACTGGGAATTTATCTTAATTTTAGTCAAATTTTAATCTGGAAGCAAGTGTTAGAAATTGAGAAGCAGTTCTGAAAATTAGTCTCGAAATTAAATTCCTTATATGAGACTCATAAAGTCCATGTAACTTTTTTAACAACATTGTCGTAGGCCTGAAATAAACACAGATAAAAGTAACAGTATGGTAATGATTTTTATTATCACTCTTGAAAATTTGGAATTCTAGATGTAACTGGAATAATCTAAAAAATAAGATAGAAATCAAAAGCTGTTTGTAAAACAGATAATGAGAAAGCATATTATGCATTTTGAGCGGCATTTGCCGTCTGCATTTTCCATAAACATGCATTTTCCAATATATCAACAATATCAGATAAAGTATTTTGCAGTAAATGACTTTGTATTTGACTTCAGGGATTGTATTTCAGTGTTTATCGTCCAAGGACTGAATAACAATGAAGTATTTAAAACACAGAGGTACCTGTACTATTGTCTGGAGAACATGTAACTTTCTCTCTGTTTCTTATATTTGCTCTTTATACTAATCATATATCTATGTATATATAGTTTAGTGTACATGTATATAGACAGCAGGTGTGGTCTGAGCTTTAAAACTGCAATCATTCTTCCTCATCCTATAATATGTTTTAATGTTAGAAATTGAAATAAAACTACAATTTTCATGAACTCCTGTGTTGCAGAATTAAATGTTATTTTGTAATCAACGAAGACCTTATGAATGTATATATACATTATATATTAGTAAAACAAAGCAAAGCAGTTAACAGACCTTGCCATTTAAGGAGAGCTTTCACTCTTGCTCCTCAGGTCAAGGAGATTAATTTTTTAGCTTTTCTTAGCATGTGAATTCATATGTTATGTACCGTATATGATAATATCTTAAACGGCTGTTGGATCCATAACCTAAGCTACGGAAGTAATTACAGGCCTCTGAAAATGGCGAGAGCGATATAGTTTTGTTAATGTGCCGTTCACGTAATTATATTTCGTGCATGTAACCCATTTTTTGTTCGTGCATTGAATTTATGACATCATTTACATGGTCATTACAGGTTACCTAAAAACAAAATGGGTTACCTCAATTTGTTTTCGCATAACCCATAAACGTTTTTCACAAATGTTTAATTCTCAGAGGCCTGATAATCACTCCCCTCGTTTGTTAACCAGTGAGGTCTGCAGTGAGATGCACTTCTACCTTGTAGGTGACACACTTGGCCAGTGTTTCTGCCCGAAAGAAATTTTTAGGTATGGCGTTATGGATTACTCTTATCATTACTTTATGATTTTCTTAACCCTAACCCTAAACGTAACCTTTTTTTTTCTGGGGGCCGGAGGCAAACCCCCCCCCCCCCCAATACCCCCTGTTGACTGTGGTTGCATTCAATTCCATAGTGCCATACCCAAAAATTTCTTTTTGTCAGAAACACTTGATGTCTGTAATTGTATGTATAATTGGTCCCGATTCTCAGTTTTTGAATCTATCGATGTTTAAAGCCACATGCATGCACATGTAGACCACATCTGGCAGGCCTGTGATACAGTAAGATACTTATGCGTTTTCTATAGTTATAATTGTGTTGTACTAATATGTGTATGTGTTTTCTGTAGTGATAATTGTGTTGTACTAACTATGTGTATGTGTTTTCTGTAGTTATAATTGTGTTGTACTAACTATGTGTATGTGTTTTCTGTAGTTATAATTGTCTTGTACTAACTATGTGTATGTGTTTTCTGTAGTTATAATTGTCTTGTACTAACTATGTCTATGTGTTTTTTGTAGTTATAATTGTGTTGTACTAACTATGTCTGCATGTGAATTCATGTATTTGTGTCTATAACCACGACTGATATATCAAAGGCTATCCTGTCTATGGGATGGTGCATATAAAAGATTCCTTGCTGCTAATCGAAAAGAGTAGCTTATGAAGTGGCGATAGTGGGTTTCCTTTCTCAATATCTGTGTGATCCTGAACCATATGTTCGACACCATATAACCGTAAATAAAATGTGTTGAGTGTGTCATTAAATAAACCATTTCCTTCCTTCCATTTCTTTGTGTCTATAACGTGTATGAATCTATGATGTGCGTGTGTGTGTCCGTATGACCCATGTGTAATGTGTATATAAAAGTTGGAATATTTTGCACATATTATTTATATGTTTCACGATTAGCTCTGGGTGAGCAGAAAATGTTGCCAAATCAAGTACAGTAGAATCTCATTGGGTTGAACTCAGAAGGGTCGAATACACTGCAACACTCGAACCAAAAACTAAGTCCCTTCGCTTGAACTAAATTTCCGGTCCCGTCAGTGTTATTAGCTATATTTTCTTCGAACTGGTGAAATATGAAATGGGAAACTGCTGCGCTTGCGCAGTTGGTTATTACAATGTTAGAATTAATTATTTAGGCAGAACGAACTGTAGCTGAATTGGAGAATCACAACAATAGCCATGCAATCCTTTCTTTACTGCACTTGTCATGTTGTTTGTTAAGCGGATATCTGTTCTGTCATTTATTTATTTTATTTTATTGCACTTTACATGTAATACATAGCCCATATCTAATTCAGCTTTGGGCTATTTCTCATTCCAGCCAGTCGTGGTATGTACTACCCTGTCTGTGGGATGGTGCATATAAAAGATCCCTTGCTGCTAATCAAAAAGAGTAGCCCATGAAGTGGTGACAGTGGGTTTCCTCTCTCAATATTTGTGTGGTCCTTAACCATATGTCTGACGTCGTATAACCATAAATACAATGTGTTGAGTGCGTCGTTAAATAAAACATTTCTTTTTTCTTTTTTTTGATGTTATGGAAATATCCGATGTTGACCAAATGGTTAAGTCGAACTACAATGTACCTGATGGGTCAAACACTTTCTCGAACACTGATGGGGTTTGAGCCAATGGGATTCAGCTGTATTTAAACTTGAAAAATAGCAAAAAAACAGTTAGTTTCTAATCAAATAATGTGAGTCCCAGAGCTATAGCCCTGTGTTTGGTGTTACACTTGTGTTACGATGTGTGTTTATGATGTGTTTGTGTGTATGTTTATGATGTGTTTGTGTGTGTGTTTATGATGTGTTTGTGTGTATAACGTGTATTGTCTGTTAACGCCTGCATTACATACTTGTTCTTCATTTCTCAACTGATTTACACAAGATTTTTACAAAGCCTATCATGGCCATGGACGATGATGTCAGTCATGCTGGTTATCACAGAAAACATTTATCTGGATGTTAAAATTCCACAAAATATAAGTTACTCCATCCATTTTTATTCACTTTTTATTTTGTATTTCCAATCTTTTTCTAACAAGGGTGGCCAATTAAATAACTGCTTGTTCGGGAGGTCAAGTGCTCATTAACAATTTGACTGATACCATCATCTTTTATCACATCACATTCATCTAACATGTGGTGCAAAAACCAGTTTAGTGATCAAATGCTCACCCTTCTAAAAATGCATTAGGTCGAGTTCATCCAGACTGAGCCTAAAAGCGTCCGCTAGACTGACTTCACTGTAAAGCAAATGGCCATGTTGGGAACCAATCAAATAGTTCGCAAATGTTATGAAACATTAGATGGTTAAACTTGGGGCCGATTCTTTTACTACATACACATGTATCTTTTCCATTTTCAAAAATTGTTTGTATTGGCAGATTACGATGACTGATTAAAGCATTGTGTAAAAGATCCCTTGCTGCTAACCAAAAAGAGTGGCAGCATTAGGTTTCCTCTCTTTATAAACAGACTCCCCCCCCCCCCCCCCCCCCCCCCCCCCACCACTTCCTATGTGCCTTTACTGGATGTGAATCTAAATAAAAGTCAATTCATCAAAATTTAGTTGGTGTACATGTAGTTTTAGGTTAATACAGTGACACTCCTCTAAACCGGACACCCTCAGAACTAATTAAGAGGTATCTGGTTTAGAGAGGTTGTCTTCTGTACAGATATTTAAAAAGGAGCCATGAAAAATGTCCGGTTTTGAGGGAATTCCGGTTTACGGAGGGTCTGGTTTAGAGAGGTTTCACTGTAAAATAAAATCGGAGAATGAAGTACCGTTCTTGACTTTCTTGACATGTGGTAACTTCCTGGTAACTGGAATGACCGTTCTCGACTTTCTTGACATGTGGTAACCTCCTGGTAACTGGAATGACCGTTCTCGACTTTCTTGACATGTGGTTACCTCCTGGTAACTGGAATGACCGTTCTCGACTTTCTTGACATGTGGTAACCTCCTGGTAACTGGAATGACTGTTCTCGACTTTCTTGACATGTGGTAACTTCCTGGTAACTGGAATGACCGTTCTCGACTTTCTTGACATGTGGTAACTTCCTGGTAACTGGAATGACCGTTCTCGACTTTCTTGACATGTGGTAACCTGGTAACTGGAATGACCGTTCTCGACTTTCTTGACATGTGGTAACCTTCTGGTAACTGGAATGACCGTTCTTGACTTAATTCAATGCATGTTCACTTTATATTTACATTAACATAGACATTTCCCACTTAGATATTTTTTGCACATTCTGTATTTTGCATTTAAATAATTTAGCATCTGTAAAATACATTAAATCTTTTGCATATTATTAACATGTTAGTATACATGTAAAATGCTTTTATGTGTACCCCTGACAAAATAATAGTACCTAATTAATTAACTTTTTAAATGTGTTTATACGGTGTGATAAAGTTTAGGATGAGCAGGGTTTAAGCAGTCAAATGCCAAACCACTAAATGTAAGTTCAATTTGGCAAATACGTCTGATTACTAATTCTCCAGAAAGCTAATTTAAAAAGCATGTATATGTCCTTTATAAATCTGCCGCTGTCAGTCTAGCAGCAGTCGAAATACTGCCATCCCAACTTTGGTTTGTTAGTAAGTATTACCACAGGCAACGAGACATTTTTTTTGCCAGTCGTCCCGTCGTATAATATTTATCTTTTAAAATAAAGGATATATTGTATATTTATTAAAATTGATTATTTGTGCAACGATGATGTCCATTGTATATAAACTCTTTACCACGACATCACATAGTAAAGGATATAATATATATTTATTGAAAAATTTCAGAAAATATTAAAAGCATTTTTAAGAGATTAATTTTAATAATAATTACTATTATACATGTATGTGTGATATTTAGAAAAAAAACCCAAGTGGCAAAGAAGCAGAATTTTTTTTTATTATCGCTGGAATATACAAATATAAACAAATATAAATTGTCTTTTAACTTGATAATATTTCCATTTTTCTTTCTTTCAGTCATGATTATTTGTGCAAGGATGATGTCCATTGTATATAAACTCTTTACCACGACATCACCCAAGCAGAAAGCTCGTATCAAGATTCTCTGCTTTGCTGTTGTGTTCATCACTGGACTTCACTGGCTCATCAAGTTTGAACAAATCCGTGAACATGGCGATTTCGCCGACCTGCCCATACCAATCGATCCAAACTTTGTTCCATTAGGAATCTCCAAAGTAGAAGAGTTCCCATACACAGGGGAGGTAAAAATACCCATGATTATTCATCAGACGTGGAAAAATACTCACATCCCACGAAAGTTTGAAAAATGGATCAAGTCGTGGACGAAAAACCAGCCCGATTGGCAGTATATTCTATGGACCGACGAAAGTGCCCGCCAGCTTATTGCTGACAAATATCCTGACTTTCTTCCCGTTTATGATGGCTATCCAGAAAATATTCGTCGTGCTGATGCCCTTCGCTATTTCATACTGTACGAGTATGGTGGGGTGTATGCCGACATGGATATGGAGAGTCTGAAGTCTTTAATTCCAGTTTCTTACAAGTATTCGTGTTTTGTTGGACAGGAACCGTACGAACATCCCATACTAGATGGGAATTTCGAAGAGTTGGTCATCAATGCTTTGATGGGCTGCCGCAAGGGTCATCCATTCATGAAAATGTTGATAGATTATCTCCCTTCATTTTCACATATGTGGAATGTTCTCGACAGCACTGGGCCACATTTTATTACGTTTGTTTATAAACAATACAAAAAACTGCACAACTTACCACCGACTCACGTTAATGGAACATACCTAGCACCAGCAGAATATTTCTTTCCAACGATTGATCCTGTTAAACATTTCTGGATGCGGAAACAGTGTGGAAACTTTGAGGAATTGTCCGCTATCCAGAAACGAGCGTGTATGCATTTAAAAGTGAAAGGTGCAAAGCACACTGATCAGTACGCGTTTACCACTCACCACTGGATACACACGTACTTAGACTTCCATTTGTCATTAAAGGGACCCATCGAAATTCAAGACATGGTAAGACGGGCACAGATATACAAAGGAAGTGTTGGCTTAAAAGAAATTCTTCCAGTAAGAGAACAAGCTGATGTAAAATGAGAGTGCTGTAAAATCAAGCATGTCCGGTCAGGTCAGGTCAGATCATAGGGTTTTTTGTGCACATTCAGAACAAGCTGTTGTAGTGCACACCTGTCATGGATACGGTGCCGACTTCGGCTGGCTCCTCTGTCCAGGACAGGAAAGGGATTTAGGTGGGTGGGAGCGGGGACAGCCCATGATGGCAAATTCAAGAGAGCACCAGCAGCCCAACCAAGATCGGTAGCAGACGGGGTAAATTTTGTTTCTGTTGAATGTTGAATGTCCTGTAAAATTAAGTTGAAATGGAAAATACTGCACAATTTCTTGAAGGAATTTTGTCACATTTTTTAATGTTTCATCGAAAAATAAAGTCCAGCGTTGTTGTTTTATTTATATATATATATATATATACACACACATATATATACATATATATGACTTAATCTGCACCCCATTTATTTTAAAGAACGAACAACATGGACTTGTTGAAATTAATGGTTTTAGCACTTTGTAAAGACTTAAAAATGTTTTGTTTTTTAACACTTAGTTATTTACTGGTAAACTTTATTCTTGATGATTTAAATATTTTGAATTGTGAAGAATTTTTTTTACAACAAATCCGATTCTGACTACGAATTGCCGACTGGAAAACAAAACTCAGAGTTTCAAGCATAACAAAGTTAGGAACTTTGACAATATACTTTGTGATGTTTTTTTAAATATGTCTTTTTAATTTATGCATATTAATGTTTTTACATTTATGTTTTTATTTATTTATTTCCTGAGTTTGCTGCCATTATTTGTCAGAGGTTTCTGAGTAACACCTCTTTTAATGATTATTTTACATATTGAGTGTGTGTGTCTGTGTGTGTGTGTGTGTGTGTCTGTGTATCTGTGTGTGCATTTGTGTATCTGTGTGTGTCTGTATGTGTGTGTGTGTGTGTGTGTGTATCTGTGTGTGCATTTGTGTATCTGTGTGTGTGTGTGTGTGTGTGTTTGCGTTTGTGTTTCTGTGTGTGTTTATTTAATGTGTTTCTGATTGTCCCATTACAGGATATTTATAGTCACTCAAGCTTCATTTTATTTCCATGTAATATATATATATATAAATTGGGAAACAAAATGAAGTATAGTGTACAACAAACATTAGAATAAATCACTAAAACAGGGGCGGCACAGATGGCCGTACCACGTTTTTGTTTTTTTGGTGGGTTCTATATGTTGTATCAAAGGCTGTGGTATGTGCTATCCTGTCTATGGGATGGTGCATATAAAAGATCCCTTGCTGCTAATCAAAAAGAGTAGCCCATGAAGTGGCGACAGCAGGTTTCCTCCCTCAACATCTGTGTGGTCCTTAACCATATGTCTGACGCCATATAGCCATAAATAAAATGTGTTGAGTGCGTCATTAAATAAAACATTTCCCTCTTTCATATATTTGTTGTATCTGTGAAAATATCCTTCACTGGTGAATTTGAAAGGAAAGTCTGGTAACCTCGACCTGTACCACTATTTTTGACACTGCCAGCCTACTAAAGAACATTGAATATGCACATTTTGATAATTGTAAATGACAAAATATGTAATATTAGTAATTAAAAAGGCTCTGTTGTAGTTGGAAACATACATGTTATAATGGCAGGAAACTTAGGACAGTGTTTAATGTCCATATATTTAATGTTACACTTGTGGGAATATTTGAATGCAATCTGATTAAAAGTAGCTCCACTGGTTAATTACTATTACCTGTGGATCTAACAGCACCCAGTTGGAGCTCATGTTCAGTTGACCTTTCATTCGACCAATCAAAACCTTACTTGCAAAATCATGCCGGAAACTAATTTCAATATAAAATTTTATATAAAATTTGTTTCAAGATGGGGAAAAAAACCTGTGATTGTATAGCCATAAAATCTGTTTATACTAGTATACAATTCAGAGTTTATTACTGCACTTTTCCCCCTGTTTTTTAATGTTGAAATAGACCAACAAGTTCGCCTATTGCATAAATAGTCTTGCCCGATATTTTTAGAAATTGTATGCTCCCAAATAACGCTATAAAAGGTGAAGTGTAATTGGTCAATATTTAAATTGTTATTAATAGATGAAATGTCACCTGGACATGGAATTTCACGCAATGCTGTTAGATCTACTGGTAGACCAGTAGAGCTAATTTTAATCGGATCGATTTGAATTAATACCGGTGTTTAATGTATATATGTTCATATTTTGTAAGATAAAACTGTTTTCCATTTGTATACATTCCAGTTTTAAATAAATGCACAATGTCTATGTACATTGTATTTGAGGTGCCATTCTGTTTGTTATTTATATTTTTATCTCAGTATCATTTTGTTAATAAAGATTCAAATACAGTAGAATCTCCCATATGGTCGAACTCGGAAGGGTCATATGCACTGCAACACTCGAACCAAAACCGAAGTGCCAAGTTACACTTAAACAATGTTAACCGAATGATTGGGTCGGACCACTCGATGGGTCAAGCACTTTCTCATGCACCGATGTGGTTCCAGCCAACGGGATTCAACTGTACATTATATATTAAGGGGAAAAAAAAGTTTATCCCCGTGGCCATCACCCATTCCACAACTCCTCTTTGGTTTGGGCTAGAGAGTCTGTAACAGTTTCAATGTACAACAACCAAATGGTTGCCAATGGTACTTTGTTTCAAATAAACATATTTTTCAAAATCTAATTGCTACAGATCTTGATTCTTTTCGAGTTTACTCATCACATTACAAAGGAAGGGACAATTAAGGCATTTGGCCTGGTATGCATATTCAACGATATATATATAATGCACATTACTGCTTAATAACAAGTATAATCGTATAGTTAATTAATAAAACGGTTAAATGTGATGGCTATTATATATAATGGGCACAGCCATTTTGTACCATCTCAGTGAGTACGCCCTCTGGCGAGCTGGTGGTTAATTAATACTTAATGCGTAACGTCAGGAATAAGCCTTAGAACTAGAAAAACACAATTTACCTGGTTTTTGCGGGATGATAAATAGTCATACATTGCAATGTTCTGTAATAATACACCTCCCAGTAAGCCAGCAATAAGTATATCCAGCACTATATATATTATTTTTCAATACAAAATAAAATACCATTGTCAAAGTGGCTACACAACAAGTCGAAATAATTAACAATGTTTTGTCCATGCATTAACCTACGTACTGAAATGATACCCAGAGTGTTTTCTTAGTTAATTGGTCTATGCTGTTAGTTGGTTCTACCTGTGATTCCTAATTGGCAGGTGTGTATTTGATTGGTAACCAGATGAGCCAATTAATTAACGCTGTCTAGACACAAAAATACATACTGGTATTGTGGAATATTACCTGTTGCCCCTAAAATGGTAATGGACATGGTTTATTACTGTAAATAGTTCTGTAAAACTATTGATTAAGTAGACTTTTTCCATCTAAAACCACAGAACTGACCAATTACGTAGTCCCAAAGAAAAGAAAATTATCACTTGGGTATTGTGGGTTGTCGTTTTTGCTCCAACGTAGCATATCAATAGGCCTAATAGTGTACATTTTTCCTTTGGATTATTTAACAGAGAAAAATACGATAACCCCATTTTGTTCCGTTAATGCAACTTGAAATATATTTAGTTAAATAGTTTATTATATTATTACATCATTTATGCTGTTTTACAAGTCAGGTTGATCAAAGAGAAGCGCCTTGTCGAAAATTACTGCTTTTGTTTACATTGTACATACAGGAGATGGTCAGGAGCTGACGTCACTTCGCCCCAAGCTATCTCACCGGACGTCACAAAAACAAAACAAAATGGAATAATCATGTGTTTTTTATTAACTCTAAAATTACGCGTTTTTCATTTGCTAAAGTGTCAGTATGTGTTGGTGGTCCGGGTATGCATCTTTCCAACACATAAGGCTCTTGTTTGAGTTGACCCTACGTGACTAGTATACAAAGTTTGTTTTGTTTAACAACATTACTAGAGCACATTGATTTATTAATCATAAGCTATTCAGTGTTAAATATTGCAATTTTGATATAGTCTCAGAGAGGAAACCAACATTTTTCCATTAGTAGCAAGGGATCTCTTATATGTATCATCCCACAGACAGGATAGCACATACCACAGCTTTTGATATACCAGTCGTGGTGCACTGGCTGGAACAAGAAATAGCTGAATTGGTTAACTGATTGGAATAGATTCCAGACCATGCATCAGATGAGTGCTTCACCATTGGGCTACACCCAGCTCTGACTAGTACAGTAAAGTAAAGTAAAGTGTGTTTTATTTAACGACGCCACTAGAGCACATTGATTTTTTATCTTATCATCGGCTATTGGATGTCAAACATATGGTCATTCTGACACTGAAACCCGCTGTCGCCACATATGCTATTCTTTTATGCCAGGCAGCAAGGGATCTTTTATTTGCGCATCCCACAGGCAGGATAGCATAAACCATGGCCTTTGTTGAACCAATTACGGATCACTGGTCGGTGCAAGTGGTTTACACCTACCCACTGAGCCTTGCGGAGCACTCACTTGGGGTTTGGAGTCTGTATCTGGAGTAAAAAACCCATGCCTTGACTGGGATCTGAACCCAGTACCTACCAGCCTGTAGACCGATGGCCTAACCACGATGCCACTGAGGCCAGTTGTTACAAGAATAAACCTGATGCCCCTATTCGAAACCAGTTCACCCTCTGTCTCGGATATAGGTATGTCAGGTTTCTTCCTGTAGCATTTGTACTAGTTGGAAACATACATGTTTAATATAATAAAACCAACACTGGCATCAGATTTAAACAACTGTAATTTAGACACTAATAAACAAATCATTAGTAATTTCAAATTTTTAACGTAATGGTTTATAATACTATAAGAACACTGGCCCTTTTCTCACACACATAAATAAAACATGGCATGAAAGTATAAGAAGAAACCTGATGTCACCACATGGGTTAGCAGTAAGACATCTTTTATATGCATCCCCCTCCCAAACACCCCCCCCCCCCCCCCCCACACAAAGACAACCCTGCACATACCGTAGATGAGCTTATATCTAGATCTCTCCCTCCTGCCCTGTCCCCAATTCCCTTCAGATATCTGTTTATATATTGGGTTGTTTTGGGTTTAGAAATTTTCGTATGTATGAAATTATTTTGTAACCAAATCCAGTTTGGGCTACTGTACTTACAAATATTAGGACAACCTGAAACACATTGGATATGCAGACACTTGTATTCTAAACAAGAAAACATATTTAATATGCAATTTTAGTCGTAAATATTTTAATTAGTCGCAAACATGTTACAATTAAAAATGTTAACATTATCACCAATACGATTTGATTTGCTGCTATGGAACCTGCGGCCATTGCGGTCGTTACTTTCCGTTAACTATCGGGAACTGACGGAAATGGACGAGTTATTTCAACAAGTTCTACAGGCAGTTGTGGGAAGTAGCCACGCTGTCATGTATGTTTACAAATAATCAAGTGAGTAATTTCAAATATTTTCAATAGTTGAGTGTTTTTATTACTTATTTCTGGTGTGATGGTTATAGCATTTTTTGGTGGTTCCAACATTAACTGGTTCATAAAATACAAAATAACTGGTGAGCTGTGAAGTAAAACAGACTGGTTGTCCGTCAACGTTACGTTCAATGTACTGCCGTGTTAGGGTTATTTCACACCAAATAAATTCCGATTGACAATAATATTAACAGTAATAATATAAAAATTGATCTCTAATCCTAATTGGGGATGGGGATGGGCAGAAATCTTTGTCTTTTGTTTTTGATGCTAGCACAGTGCAATTTCTTACATAAAAATTACCAGTCATTTTTCACTGAACTGCACACAGTCTGTGACAGACCCATCCCAACCCAGGACACAATATTTCACGAGAACCGTTGTTCTGTTCGCGTGTCGGTTACGCAACTTCAAAATCACGAGAACTGCCAATCGGTTACGTGGTGAACTATGACATTCTAAACTTTAAAGTAACATATATCACTAATGAAAGAGAAAATCAGTTTGTTTTTAAATACATTCGAACCACCAAGTTGCATAGAACCGTAGTTCAAGTGTTTTAGGATTATTGTCCGAACCGAATTGTTAACAACTACGAAAAATTACTCTCCTACCTTTAATTGCCGTTAGATTTCTTCCAAAGTTTGTCCAGACACAAATCGCAAAAAACCCACAACAAATATACAGATTCCACACACGAGACTGCAAGGATGTCGCTGATATTGTCTTTGCTGAGATTGCATAGGGAAAAATACATGCAGTTTTCTTCCGTCTGCCATGTTGCTTGTTTATGGAATACTCTTCAAGAGGGGCGTAAGGATGTTGAAGCCTCCAAAGTATATGACGTAATTAATCTGACGTCATTACCATTGCCGTATTCTGTTTACGTTAAGGTCTCACTACAGCCATAATTACAGGGTAAGTATTAACATGTTAAATATTAACTTTTATGCGAATAAAATACTAATATATGCACATTTTCACTGACATGAAATTAATGATAATTTAATGTGATACTAAGTGGACAGTGTTATTTTATAAGTATTATTGTTCTATTTATGGTAAGATGGACACATACAGTGTTCTCGCTGGATGAAAATTAAAGGAGGGCTGCCGCACGGCACCACATGCACCCTTCAAAAGAAAACGAGAAAAAAAAAAAGAAGCAACACAAAAACAAAAAAAAGCTTGATTACCGTATATCGTTCTGTGTAGGTTTATCGACTTTGTGGAAAGACACCTTATTTTGCCTCTCATCTTGTAAAAAAAAAGCTAATACGAAATACAGGCATACTAATGTAGTGACAGTTGTCGGTGTGACATTCACGGATAATTCCGGTTTTGCTGAACTGATCAAAGTTTTAATATTATTATTTTAATACAGATTTCAAGATATATATGTAAAACTATAAAGATGTTTGTAAAGTGATCCCCTAATGTGGGATAAAAAAAACTCTGTTAATTTTATTTCCATCTTCACTTAATGAATCAATCGCTTTGATATTGCCAACTGGTAAAAAGTAGTTTCGTTTTTGGAAAGTCGGTGTATATATTATTTGGCACCCAAGATAAATTATTTTAATTATAAACACAACCACTTCCGTTTTTTTTATAAGCGGTGATATCCTCAAAAAGTGAAAAGTTTATAATATTTTATAAACAATTGCCGAATAAACAGAATGACAGAAATGACAGAAAGTAAAATGCATTAGTTACAACCAATTAAACCTGCAATTGAGGACAAAAGACAAAATGACCTGTTTGATCACGTGACACATTTGGCGCCATAAATTTATTTCTCTTGTTGGATGACAAATGAAATGTTTTCATTGCTCAAGTGAAATATAACTTTTATTGTGTGTATCAAACATACAAATGGATACAGGTATGGGACAAAATAGGGCTGTTAAAAATGCTGTTAAATTACGTTATGGTAACGGTAACTGTCGTAAGCTACTAAAGTTTTTCGTCAGTTGCTTTTTCATGCACACAAGTCGGCTTGTTTCCTTTGATGTCCAATGTGCAGAATGATGATTATAATTGTGTTGAAAAAAGTGTGCATTTGGAAACAGCGGAGATTGGTGCTGTATAATATAGTAGGGTTCGGGAAATTAAAGAGTGGCGCTGAAAAATATAGGAGAGCGGCAGAACGAGAAAGGAGGGCAACAAAATAGAGCAGCTATAACACCGAGTCTTTAAGTGATATGTATCGTATTAGACAAATAACTTGTTTGGGCACTTGACATTCTGTTCCAAACACTGACCCCTGTTCTCCATCAATTTTTTTTTTACACTGCATCAGGTCTATACTACGGACGAGCACCTTAATTTCTGCTTGTACCAAAAACAATTCAACAATTTCTACCAACTACAACAGGTGTATTATGAGAAATGTACTAACACACATGCAAATGATAATGGTGTTATTCATTTCACCCTGTAATTAAAAATCAACAATATATATTAACAGTAAATCATATATAAATACGTTACTCATATCACAATAAAAGAATTTCAAAATCTATGATTTGTATTATATGCAACACACGCGTTGTGTTATGCATTGGATAATAATTGTATTTAATAAACAATTATTAACTGAAGCATATGGGTATATGTTGTTACATGTAATACTTTCAGTTAAATATAAAACATTTCAAAACTAATACATACGTGTTACCAATTTTGTCCTGAATGTACATGTGTTTATTATACTCATTGCACAAGATATATTTATAAAATTTATGATTTATAATAAAAGTAACATGTATAAAAATGTTATTTAATGCACAACAATTGTTCTCAACAGTCTACCATTTCAATTAACAAATACATATTATTATGTGTCTTTGCCTAATACATGTACGTATTACTGAAAATCAAACATTGAAAATTAACACCTATCTGTGTTATTAATTTCATCCAGTAATGACGAAAATCAACAATTTCTATTCCACTCATATAACTATGTTTTCTCATTGCACAACAAATATACTTGAACATCTACGATTTACATTAAATGTAAAACCTGTATACATACGTCCTACACTCTTAATAATAATTGGTATCAACAACAAAAAAAAGTCTAACATATAACCTCTGCCTCAGAACCATCCTTCGAACAATGAAAACCACTCCCATCTCTGAAATGGTACAGAAAGCCAACACTTAACCGCTGGAACAACAGCTTGTAATACGATGAGAGAAACATGTCTTCAGAGGCACAGCACGTTCTAAACTTTCACCAAAAAACGCTTGAATGGCAATTTCAAAACCATCAACTAAAAACAGCAAAGTCAGATACTAACATAAACCTTTAGGAAACATATACTACCTAAAGTTTAGAATTACAAGTGAGAACATCCATCCCTTTAATCTGTAGCAGAGTGACACACACCCTGCGCCCTTGCCCTGGAACAGAATGTATCAGTTACCTTAAAAACAAATTACCTATTCAATAAACCTACTATTATTCTGCAGTTAATCCCAGATCATTGTGGGAATGGGAAACTTGCCAATGAGGAAAGAAATTGAAAACATATATCAAATCGTCTTGTCTTACCAAAACATCAAAACCACCATTAAGCACCGATGGGATTCAGCTTCCCAAAACACCACAAGTACAAGACACACCAAAACTCCATCAACTACACCAGTGCACAAAACCAGCATACCTTGCTAAAAGGAGAAACGCTTAAAACAAAACTATGGGGAAGAGCCAGAAACATGAAGAACTACTTTAACACAATCATCGAGCGCAGAAGATCGCATGCTATTAGCATGCAAGTAAGATACAATCATTAGTTTTCATTTTTTAGTATCTTGGCACACTTGGGACATACAAAGTTGTCAAGATCATCAAGTTTTTTCTGTGGACAACAATGTTCCAGGTGCACCCACAAGTTGCATAAATCGCACTGGCCCCAGTCATACGTAGACTTCGTCTTCTTAACCATAGGCGGTTCCCTTAACCCACACACAGCACAGTTACCACCTGGACTTGCAGGGCTGTGAATAGTTGCATTGTTTTCTCCGTCACCATCTAAAATTCGAAATATTTGTAAACGTTATTTAACAGTAATGGTTATACTTGCATGCACATTCATTAATCGACACATATACACTGAGGGTGAATCGTTGTTTATATTTGCAAAGAAGAAAGCCTAAAATTCAATTTACTAAATGCAAACAATATATTTTTAACAACAGATTAATACTTACTAACTTATTGTAATATACATAAATTTAACAAATATTGTGTTTATAAGGGATATTAATTTCTAGTACACGTAACGCAGTATTGATTTTTTTTCGGATTTTCCTAGGTTTACATAATTAATATAATAATAATACATGTAATTGCAAACAATAACAATTATGTTAGTTACGTACTACTGTCATTGTCAAATCATTCATTCACCTTCTCTGGCATCTTTACTGTCATTGTCTCGCTCTTCATCATCACTGTCGTCATCTATACTGTCGTCATCGTCACTTTCATCTACTCTGCTGTAGTGGCCAACATCATTATCAAACATTTCTTCATCATAAATCTCAGCATCATCGTCATTACTACTTTCGTCATCTATAAAATATCAGTAGTACATTTCAAGTAAAACGTTTCTCTAATTAACAGACTGGCTTTGTTTTGTAACTAATGTGCGGTTACTGTGTTATGGTGGCTTTTTTTCTTATACGGTAATTCCTCAGCTATATGATTATTTGTCTTATATCTTTTAACTGCTTTGTCTATGTATCTTTAGCCTGATTCTTTTAATACACCATAATTGAACTTGCATAGAAATCTATAAGTGTTTTTAAAAAAACGAACTTTAGCACAGAATATGATTTTGCTCAGATGCATTTTATACTGTCATGATACATGTCAGTATCATAAAGGGGTGGTGGTAAGGGTGGTTCTGAAGTCATAACAAGCAATGTCATTGCTTAAATATACCGTAGTATGCTTTCAGGAGTATGAATAATACCTGATGGAAAAATTTATAAAAATCGGTGCTACTTCAGACTTGTCAATTCCATCTCTTTTCCAAAATACTTCCTCTACTTCTCGCTTAACGATATCGACTGCTTTGCGCCATTTTTCTGCTGTGATAAGCTCTGAAGTGATGAAAAATATAAATGTCAACAGTAATGTGCAAAGAAAACGTAAATTTTATTGTCAGATTATAAAAATAATACAAATTGTGTTATATGATTGAATTTTGTTTAAATTTCATGTTGCAACATTAATACTTGAAACACAGCTAGTAAATGTATCCGATGTAACCTTCTTATATTAGTGATTTAAGAACGAAATTTAATACATTGACTTAATGCACATTGCTTCGCTGTTAATTACAGGTACATTCACTAGCCTACATGAAATGTGATGAAGGAACAAATGTTTCAACTTCTACTTCGCCTTGTAGGTGTAAACATGCGAACCACACGTTCGTGCAAAGGGATTTTCCTACCCTAGATCAGGCGCGGATCTAGGATTTTTTAATAGAGGGAGCCCAAAAGCCGCCATTTGTTTTGAAAATAGAATTTAAAGGTCCTTGACAGATGATTGGGATCAGTAGGAATTTTTTGTGTATTCTGCAATATATTTTGTTTGACCGTCTTCATACACGTATTTAAAAATAATATTTAACCCTGTAATTTGTTGATAAATTGTAAAGATACAAATTATTATTTACATGGATTTTTTTCTTAAAAAACTTTATTTATTTGAGTATCTACGTATGTTTAAAAATTAATACGGTAGTATGTTTTTAGGTCACCTGAACCGATTTCATCGTCCGTCATACCGTCATCCTTAAACCTTTCATATTTTCAATCTATTCTCCAAAACTATTTCACCAAAGTTTGTAAGAAGTTTCCTTCGCACATGGAAAAATAAATTTTGGCCTAGCAGTTGATAAGTTTGGCATTCGTAAATTACAAAGAGATTACTAAACAAAAGAGGGGTACAAGAATTACGTTTTGGGGAGGGAACGGATCCCAATGGACCCTTCCCTTGGATGTGACGACGTAATTAGTGGAAGACAGAATGTACCTTTGGCTTTTAAAAACAAGTTAAGAACGTCTTTTTCTTTGAAGGTTGAATTTTCCCTAGCTACCCAGTTCTTTTCTTCAGCTTGTATCAACTCGATCGGGTTCAATTCACAGTGCTTCACTGGGAGGCGAATCGCTATATGACCGTGCTGTTCGGCTACTCTGTCAGTACAGTACACTGGTGTTGGCTTATGTCGTTTGGCTAATGCCAAAAGCTCGGCTTTCGTTAAATCTTCGTCGTATATTATGTTTCTTTGGTTCAGCCACAAAATAATAGCTGTTTTGTTTGAAGAACTGGAGACAGGTTTTGTGTCAGATGTTAATGTATTGTGATACGGAGCATTGTCCATTACTATCACACTTGCGGGTGACAAATTGGGTATCAAAGTATGTTCGAACCATTCCAGAAAATGCTTAGAATTCATTTCATCGTGGTAATCGGCACTTCTTGTTTTTGATTTAAAAATGAGCCCACAGTTGGGAATGAAGCCCTTCTCTGCCGAGCCAGCATCCAAAATAATAATGCGGCTACCCTTCCCTGATGGGATATGCCTACCACACTCATTGCACGATGGCACCAAAGTATTTAAACGGCAGTTTCGATTTTCAGTCCACACACCCTCACATGCATGATTGGTGTTGCACCAAGTCTCATCCAAGTAAACAATCTCTCTGCCTTCAGTCCGATATGTTTTAATTTTTCTCAAATAACTGCACCTGACAGCTACAACATCTATTCTTTCCTTAATGAAACGCTTGCCGTGTTTTTTGTAATATTTAAAACCTATCTTTTTAAGATTCGTATTAAGGGTAGTCTTTGATAAATTCAACCCCCTGCATGTTAGTGTCCGTTGTAATGATTTTAAAGATAAAAACACATTTTTTCTGCAAGTTTCGTGTACTGTCCTACGAATTAATGACAAATCAAAAGTATCGCACAAGGGTTTTCTCCCACATTTTTTTATAATCTGGTTATGTATGGTTTCAACAATGTCAGAAACGGATTTGTTTTTATAACGTTGAATAATACATTTAACTGTGGAATGTGGAATTTTTAATGCTTTTGAAACATGCAGTGTAA
Organism: Gigantopelta aegis; assembly: GCF_016097555.1. Lineage (NCBI taxonomy): Eukaryota > Metazoa > Mollusca > Gastropoda > Neomphalida > Peltospiridae > Gigantopelta > Gigantopelta aegis. The sequence continues at coordinate 4,900,366 of NC_054700.1, read as the reverse complement.
CTTTATCATATGCTACAACAGGTCTTTTTCTGTTATGTTCATTCTCAAAAAATGTATACAATGAATAAATATTTTCCTTCACCGCTTCTGGTAAAACTTTCCGTGTTTGGCGGATTTTCCCCATGCAGTTACATAATTGTCATAACTTTTATTATAATCAGCTGATTTGGACAAAATTTAACGCTGATGTAATGTTTACATACCTTTGCACATGTCTTGACGTCGTTAGGTAACGTCACATCCTTACGCCCCTCTTGAAGAGTATTCCATAAACAAGCAACATGGCAGACGGAAGAAAACTGCATGTATTTTTCCCTATGCAATCTCAGCAAAGACGATATCAGTGACATCCTTGCAGTCTCGTGTGTGGAATCTGTATATTTGTTGTGGTTTTCTCGACTATCCCATTTCTATTCTATCTACTCTCTACCTTTTATTACTATATATTAAAGTCCTGGTTGTATCCCCTCCAGATATCGTAAGACTTAGCAAAAGTATTGGTTTTAAGGGTTTGTAACATTTTGTATTGAGACACTTACTTGTCTGAACTTTATTGTTACTGAAAATGTTCACAATGAACAACAACAAATCGGATGTTGATTGCGCGAACCATGCACGAGAAAACAAACCGAACCAAAATGATAACGGTCACGTGATATACCAACGTCTGTGACATTAAAATGGAAATATCCCCTCTAAAAATAGATTAGACCTTGTCTGCTCAAAGTTTTTTTTTCTCAGACATGTGTGCGATTTTATGAAATACGAAAAATGCATTTTGTGGTATTACAAAAACCAGGATTACCAAAAAACACTTCAGGTGAATGGAAATGTATATTCTAAATAATAAACGGTAAGTAAAGTGCAATTTTATTTGTGAAAAAATGGGTTTAATAGCGAAAAACAACGCCGTAATGGTTAACAACTAGCCGTAACTAGGGTGTGTCCCTTTAAAAAATATTAATTATGTTAAATATTATATGCCATTGGACATTGTTATTATGCCTTAGATATATAATGATTATGAATATTGTCCGATGTCCATCTTGTTCAGGAGTGCACTTATATAGGCTCTACCTGTTGTGCAATCCTTTTGATTCTTTTTTGATCAATAAAATATCTCAAAACAATCTTATTGAAGACAACCGTAACTTGGATTGAACCAAAAAGTACACGGATGTGTGTTGCTAGGAAAGTAATATTTCAAAGGGAGGCCCCTCGCATTAATTTCATGTCGCATTTTAGTCTGCCCACCGTCACTCGCATTAATTTAGAGACGCGTTAATTTCAAGATCTACAGTACTTAATGTTTCTGAGTACTTCCGTACGTTCGTGTAAAATAAACGGATAAGATGAAATTATATTTCAGTAGCCCTACATCATAATCGTGACAAGTTAGATTTCATTATCCCTACGCCTTAATCATGATGGTGCGATGCCCTCTAAGCATTCATGAATATATTCTTCTTTTTTTTGCTTTATTAATAGTTTTTAACAAATAAATTATGCTCAATAAATTTAAAAAACATGGTTGCAATCGATGTACACCCCTTATCCTGCTGTTGTTTACCAAGCATGCACTATTTAAAAACATTTGCAGAGTGACAAAGCTCATGTTTACTTTTTTTTAGCTATGAACAGAATAAAAACATCCCAGAGAAGTGTTTTGGGGCAGAGAATGTTAAATAATATACCCACAGTAATGACACATGGACCAAAAAACCTAAACATTGTTGAACCAATGCCAGCCAAAGAAGAATGGCTCACAAGAGGAAACGGGTCTCACCACATCCATGGCCATACAACAAGTGGTCACTAATACATACATCAACACAATAATTATATTTAGATGAACAAGTGGACACTACCAAACAAATAACAAAGTTTAAACCAACAAATGAAAATTATTTAAAAAATAAAGTTTAAATCAATGAATAAAGAAGACAGTGGATACTGCTGGACAGACATTTTCATTTAGTACTTCCTGGGTAAGTGTTGTAACCTACTGTCAAAATTCTTTATTTGTGCCAATTACCTTCAAGATTATTACATTATTAAGCACTGTATTAAATTAAATAGGAGTAACACAATTGGTTACCGTAAAAAGTACGGGCAAGTGGAAAAATATATGGGGCAAGTGACTATCTAATTGGCACTTGCTTTGTGGCAAGTAATTTTTTGGAACATTTTTGAACCCCTGTTATGGCCAGTTTATTTTCTATATCTATTTCATAATTCACAGACTCCTTGCTGTTTAATAATAGGCAGAAGGTTTACTCTCATACTAACACTTAACTTCTGTACTGGTCCAGGACAGACTTGTTTGAACCTTAATTGGATAGAAACCAGTAAATAAGTTGTAACAATTTCTTTTAATGAAAACTGAAAAGAAGGGTTCTGTATTTATCTGTCCAACAATAACATTAAAAAAAAATGTTATGAATATTATCTTTCCTAGTGTATCTAAGAAATGGTAGACTTACCAATTTTATAACTTGCAATGTTAGTTTTATTCTGTATGCATCCAGTATTAAAGTACACATTTGGTTTGAAGCAGTCAATTGGTCCAATGAATAGAAATGCAGTACAAATTCTCAGGATGCTCAAACGAATGTTGAAAAGTAAAGTTTGTTTTATTTAACGAGGCCACTAGAGCACATTGATTTTTATCTTTAATATTATTGGCTATTGGACGTCAAACACATGGTCATTCTGACACTGTTTTTAGCGGAAACCTCGCGAAGTTCCCAGTGACCACTTACAAAAAATAACGAAACGCATCGAGATCTTACTGACATATTTAATCATTTGATTTGGCAGTAAACTCCATCAGTATCAGTAAACATTCCCTCCCATAGTTTATCAGAAGGTCACTAAATTTCTACACGGCCAATTTGTCGCTGGAGTATATCATTAAATATAGTTATTATTATTATTATTATTATTCGGAACACCTCGCTATGCTAGATGTAGAATAAATCGGAAAAGATCGCATATATATTCATGAAAACAATTTTCCGACTCTTCGCCCGATATCTCACGAAAGTTACTGAACTTCAATTGTTAGAAGAAAACATTTTGTGGCTAACGGGTCGCCAATAAAACTAAATTTGCGACAGTAAAACCACTGATATCCGTCCGCAAATCGGAAAACACAGTAGGGTTATCTCCTAAATGACACCAAATTAGTGCTTGTGATAGTTTTGGAATGTTTTCGTGGAAATTGTTGTTACATTAGAAAAACATTTTTGGATATACAAAACAAGTTTTATGGTCAGCAGTTTCAAATTAAGGTCGGTCGGGTAACCCTGATACGCCTAATGTCTTTCCTTTGTCTTTTTGTTCTTTCTTATTTTGGAAGGGCAGAGGCTGGGGGGAGGGGGGGGGGTTCCAACAAGAACACTGGTGTGTTCCCTGTCAAGGTTTAACTTTTTCATCTCACTAATTTGGGTACAACAGGCTTTTTGTCTGTTCTAAGCACATTAAAGTCTTTTTATACTTATAGTGCAGTAATATTAATAATAGCTAGTAAAGAGTTGTACATATTCAGAAATGTATTTAAAGTTATTTTAATCTAATTACAACTTAACATTCCATTGATTTTGGGGTGAAATATATGTTTTGAGGTTAGAATGTTTGTAGTATTGTACTTAATGTGGGAATACTTACTTTGGATACAACCTTTACCACCTCATGGTTTTTTGTGCAATCTAAAGTCCTGCCTGTTTGTGCATGAGGAGAGGTGAAGTTTACTTGGGGAAGTGGGTGGGATGAAATAAAATAAATAAATAAATCAGGAATTAAAATATATTTTTTTTTTTTAGATTTGCCTTCCACCCACACACCATATGTTTAATTCTGTCCTGATCGACAGCAGCACCAAATAAGATCCATCAATACTTAATAAGATCCATAATCAATTGTTTCCCACAGCATGCAGTTTAAAGACAATAGGTCGATCACTGATAGTGGGGACAATAATGATTATATTTATACTGTAAAGAACAATGGCTGATTCTACAAACAACAAAATCCCATTTACAATTACCGTATTTTCCCATGTATTATGCGCATACCCCACTTTGGACGTTTATTCCAAGAAAAAAACAATGAACCACAATATAATGGGCACCAGTTTTTTAAACCACAAAATCGACAAATGCAAGATGTACCGTTTTTCCCCTGCCACCAAAATTAACGAAAAGCGAAAGCAGCAGTATATTCTAGAAACAAAACATAAGTTAGGTACTTGTGTACATAGACCTACATGTCACATTAAACATAGGCTAGTACTTGCGTACTTACATGCCACAGACTCACAAATCAAAACAAAATTATATACCTATACACTGTAAATGACTAATAAATAAATGAAAACAAAAAATATAGCATATTACATTTGGTTATCATTGATAACGTGAATGCGCGAGCTTTCTAAATTTATAGTAGTGTGGTATATTTCCAGTTTGACGGGAATGGCCAAATTAAATCTCATGACAATTAAAAATATTTATGGACCAGTTTTGTAATTTTTGTGCACTTTTTGGTGAGGTATGGATACTTTTGTATATATTTATTTTGCATTTATTACAACTATCACAAGTGAAAAGTGTTTTTAAGAGGTTTTTGGCGTTTTGTTGTAATGAACACTGTCAATAACCAGTAAAGTACCATAAACTATCCATCAGTGATTTTTTATGGGTGATCGCTGGACATTTTTAAAAGATAGTTTTTTTCTATTGTTATGTATAGTGCGCACCCCCATTTTTAACCTGTATTTTTTTTTTTAAAGTGCGTATAATACATGGGGAAAATACGGTACAGGACAATCAAAAAGACGTCTTTTGTAATTGACAAGTCCGTTATAAACGTGCATGTACGACCGCTTGATGTACAATTGTGTATAATGTGCCAATGCTGAAATGAGGAAGATAATGTTTATTGTACTCGGCTTGCTATTTGAGGTATCAGCATACACGTTATAACCCATGTACCTGGAGGGTGAGCAAAACATTTTGACAAATTATCTTTAAAAAATGCAAAATCCAGTTATTTTCCAACAAAATAGCAATTGTTACTTGAAATTTTTTTGTCATATTAAAATAAAATTCACCAATTGTTCCTAAAATTCACAATTGGTGAATTTGGCAAATGGCAGACCTAGCCCTGCCCACGTACCTGGAGAGAGTGATGACCCACGTACCTGGAGTGTGTGGTGACCCACGTACCTGGAGAGTGTGGTACCTGGAGTGTGTGATGACCCATGTACCTGGGGAGTGGTGGTACCTGGAGTGTGTGATGACCCACGTACCTGGAGAGTGTGGTGACCCACGTACCTGGAGAGTGTGGTGACCCACGTACCTGGAGTGTGTGGTGACCCACGTACCTGGAGAGAATGGTGACCCACGTACCTGGAGTGTGTGGTGACCCACGTACCTGGAGAGTGTGGTGACCCACGTACCTGGAGAGTGTGGTACCTGGAATGTGTGGTGATCCACGTACCTGGAGTGTGTGGTGACCCACGTACCTGGAGAGTGTGGTACCTGGAGTGTGTGATGACCCACGTACCTGGAGAGTGTGGTTACCCACGTACCTGGAGTGGGTGGTGACCCACGTACCTGGAGTGTGTGGTGACCCACGTACCTAGAGTGGGTGGTGACCCACGTACCTGGAGTGTGTGGTGACCCACGTACCTACTGGAGTGTGTGGTGACCCACGTACCTGGAGAGTGTGGTGACCCACGTACCTGGAGTGTGTGATGACCCACGTACCTGGAGTGGGTGATAACCCACGTACATGTACAAGTTACAAAATCGCAAGTTTCAGAGATTGCTACGCAAGTTTCAGAGATCACAGTCATTGTCCGGTACAAATTTGTAACTTGTCAGTAACAGTGTCGATTGCGCCGGTCACCATGTCCGAAGCTCGCGTTGTAGTAAAAGCCGGCTGTTTTGGAATCGAATACACTTAATGCACCGATTAATTTTTTTTTTTATACGAATGAAAAAATACAAATGTGTACCAGTTCGCGGGGCACTTGACAGTCCAACATGAAGTTTATCTACAGTCTGCGTAGCTGTTTAGTAGGATTTTTTATAGTCTCGATTTTGCGGGAACTTACATTGTGAAAAGTGATGTCAATCATATTAGTAATTGACCTTTCGTACTTAGCGTATACTTCCTGTGGTGTTTTCGTTTAAAGTTTGCAATTCAAATTGCCTCGTGGTTAAGTTAAAGGATGTTGAACAAAATAACTTCAGTCTTTGCTGTAAAAGAACAGACAGGTACCGATAATGACAAAACAACTGTCCCTGTTCCCAGTATCTGCGGCGGACAGCCGCCGATTAAATCGTCCACCAAAAATTCCCAAACGAATATCCCGCAGAGTAGTATCTTAAAATCTAGCACTGAACTAAAATGGTAAAAGGAGTATTTAGTTAAAACAAATGCCTCTTTGTGGCTACAGTTTGAAGAAAACACCAAAGGCGAGGTTACACTTATGATGTGCTCGCTCTGTGCTAAACATTTCAAAAAGAAATGCAGTATAATCATGATTTTTCGGACGCATGGATCAAAGAGTCCACAGATCTGCGTGTGTCAAATGCTAAAGATCACTCAGCAACCAAAAATATAGAATATTACCACAAACAAGACACTGATGACATTGAAAAAAATGGACGAGTCTGAGTCAGATCATCATGAATCTGAAAGTTCAACACAAAGTGATGGTGACAAAAGTTTCATGGGTTTCTTAAGCCCTATCCTAACCGGCCGCAAGCGATTATTTTAGAAATCATTGACTTCCATTGCTGCATCCTAACTGTACGCATGATTTCTAAAATAATCGCTCATGTAGCTCGCAGCTGGTTAGGATACAGCTTTACCAGAGGACATATATTAATGCATCATAGACTAGTAAGTATGTAACAATAATAAATGTCATCATTTGGTGACTATTGCCTTAATTGCTGCATTGGTTATTTAGTAATTAAATATATCAATTATTAAACAACACAAAACATAATTTATTTCATTTTTATTTACAATGTTTTGTGACCGGTACAATTTCTTTCATGTCAGGCACAAATTGATTGGTGCAGGACATTGTGCCAGGTACACTAAAATGTTTTATTTCAAGGCTTGTTATGTAGGAATCTTTGAAACTTACGATTTTGTAACTTGTACATGGGTTATCACACACTATATAATATGTACAGCAGTGTTCAAGATAAATGGTATTCCAATATCCCGGGGATACCAGAATTTAATTTTGGATACCAGACTTCAATAACCCAGTATCCCACTGGGATACCATATAACAGGGATTTACCGGACGCACAAAACTTGCGTATAGGACGCACTAAAACTTAACTGGACCCGCAAAAATAGAGACACTGCGTCCTGTGGGACGCATAAAATATTTGACATTTTCAGTATCCCTGTCCACTATCAAAGATCGATCATTCTGTGTAACACACTATTTCTTTTCTACCTATAAACTGCGTATTCAAATGGGGATTCCCCATATCGAAAACAAAAAGTTTTAATCTCTGGGAACACTGCGTCTTTATCCTTTGCTGCGCTTAATCGGGTAAAGTTGGTAATTTCCGGAAAGAGTTCGCGGATTTGCGATCATTTGGAACTTCTCGTCAACAGGCCAAACACAATTGGAAATTCCCGGGCGAATAAAACAAATTGGTTAAATGTTCTGATTTGCATTAACAAACAAGTAGCATGATTCATAAATAACACATGGTATTGTGAGTGTCATTTAGCTTGCAGGAAATAGTTCAAATAATTATACAGATCAAAGTGAAATGTTTGTTTTGAAAGAATAAACAATGAATACCGACATTGATTTCCCGAAAGGAAAAACAACCACACAGCTTGTTAAATTTACTTTAATGAAACATAGAATACACGTGATTTGTTGTCTGCAGCTCTCTGTCGTTTGTGTGGTTTTGGGACCCCAGAAAAGAAAGAGGTGAGTCCAAGGGACCCCCATTTCAGAAAAACAAGGTAAATCCCTGATATAATGGGTTTTTTTTTTTTTTTTTTTTAATCCTATGTTTTTTTTTCCCGCTAAAACAATGAAAGTCGTCATTTACTGGTGAAGTTAAGTAATAGTTTTCAAGTTTGTTACGATGTTATCTATGAATTTCATTTAAGTGGGATACTAAATTCTCAGGTGGGATACCAGATTTTGAAATGTTAGTATCCAACTGGGATACTGCCCAATTTTTTTTAATCTCGAACACTGTACAGGTGTCTAAAAATTATAATTTTGCGTAATCCAATTATGGGTTACGCAAAAACAAATTCAGGTAACCTATTTCATTCTTTATGTAACCCGCCATGACCATGTAAATGATGTCATAACTCGTGTGATGCGTGAACGAAACTATCGCCCTCACAATTTTCAGAGCCCTATGTACATGGGTTATAACACAATTTTAAAACATTAAACACTAGTTGCTGGTCAGTTTTCAGTTGACTTGAAATATCGCTTGTTATCATCAGCTTCACGACCACGACCATCATCATTACCATCCAGGAAACATTTTGTTCAATATCATGTTGCGATTCACTCCCAAACAAAAATGCATGCTTGCGGCTAGGTTGTTGCAAGGTAGTTACAAGGTTGTTACAAGGTAGTACAAGCAATGCAAGCTATTTGCAAGCTAACATTTAGCTCGCGTAAGGTAGTCAGTATTTCTGCAAGCTTGCCGCATGCATGTTTTCATTTGTGAAAGCATGTGCAAGCTTGCTGCATGCATATCTTCAACTGTGCAAGCTTCCCGCAAGCATGTTTTCATTTTTGCTAGCTTGCTGCAAGCATATCTTCAACTGTGCAAGCTTCCCACAAGCATGTTTTCATTTTTGCTAGCTTGCTGCAAGCATATCTTCAACTGTGCAAGCTTCCCGCAAGCATGTTTTCATTTTTGCAAGCTTGCTGCATGCATATCTTTAACTGTGCAAGCTGCACATGAGCAGCAATTTTTGTACTTGCTGCATGTATTCAACTGTGAAAGCATGTCTACACTTGTGGAAAAAAGCTAAGTCCAAATCATTTTCATGGTTATTTTTTTTTTAATTCATAACTTCTCATATGATTTATTAAATTCAGTGGGAACAGTGGCTAAACAACCAAACAACATGTTACATATTTAGATAGTATTTACAATAATAATTAAAACAAAATTAATATTAATACATACGAATGATAATACAATATGGTTAAAACAGAATCATCTTGTAATAATTGGATTTTCAATTGGCCCCAAAAATAATTACATATGCATGGCCATGAGAGGATGACATGGGCCATGTTTGGTTGAAATTAGCCTTAGTTTGAGTTTTGTTCTACAATCAGCCGCCAGGGTGGCCACTTGGATTTTGAATCAACAACAATAACGCAGTGTGTATTGTTATAAAGTTAGTTTAGTTTGTTTACACCGCCGCCAAACAACAACAACAACGCAGTGTGTATTATTATAAAGTTAGTTTAGTTTGTTTACACCGCCGCCAAACAACAACAACAACAACGTCAAACAACAACAACAACAACGCAGTGTGTATTATTATAAAGTTAGTTTAGTTTGTTTACACCGCCGCCAAACAACAACAACAACAACGCTGTACATATGGTTTAAATTTGCATGGTGGAACGCAGTGTGTAGTTATTATAAAGTTAGTTTAGTTTGTTTACACCGCCGCCAAACAACAACAACAACGCAGTGTGTATTATTATAAAGTTAGTTTAGTTTGTTTACACCGCCGCCAAACAGGAACAACAAAGAAAACAACAAGAAAGCCAAACAACAACAACAACAACGCAGTGTGTATTATTATAAAGTTAGTTTAGTTTGTTTACACCGCCGCCAAACAACAACAACAACAACGCAGTGTGTATTATTATAAAGTTAGTTTAGTTTGTTTACACCGCCGCCAAATGTCTATCAACAGGTAAACTAATTTTGCCTAAGTATCAACAACATGTACGCAGTATGTATTTGTTTTAAAGTTAGTTTAGTTTGTTTACACCGCCGCCAAACAACAACAACAACGCAAGATGGCTGCCACTGATGTATTATTATAAAGATCGTAAGCTTAGTTTGTTGTTGCACCGCTTGCGGGAAGCTCGTCGCAAGCGTGCGGGTAGCTCGTCGCAAGCTTGCGGGACAACGCCGCCAAACAACAACAACAACAACGCAGTGTGTATTATTATAAAGTTAGTTTAGTTTGTTTACACCGCCGCCAAACAACAACAACAACGCAGTGTGTATTATTATAAAGTTAGTTTAGTTTGTTTACACCGCCGCCAAACAACAACAACAACAACGCAGTGTGTATTATTATAAAGTTAGTTTAGTTTGTTTACACTGCTGCCAAACAACAACAACAAGCAGTATGTATTATTATAAAGTTAGTTTAGTTTGTTTACACCGCCGCCAAACAACAACAACAACGCAGTGTGTATTATTATAAAGTTAGTTTAGTTTGTTTACACAACAACAACAACGCAGTGTGTATTATTATAAAGTTAGTTTAGTTTGTTTACACCGCCGCCAAACAACAACAACAACAAGTAATCAATATTTATATTGTGTATTATTATAAAGTTAGTTTAGTTTGTTTACACAACAACAAACAACTGCCAAACAACAACAACAACAACGCAGTATGTATTATTATAAAGTTACTTTAGTTTGTTTACACAGCCGCCAAACAACAACAACAACGCAGTGTGTATTATTATAAAGTTAGTTTAGTTTGTTTACACAACAACAACAACGCAGTGTGTATTATTATAAAGTTAGTTTAGTTTGTTTACACCGCCGCCAAACAACAACAACAACAACGCAGTGTGTATTATTATAAAGTTAGTTTAGTTTGTTTACCAACACCACCAAACAACAACAACAACAACAACAACAACGCAGTGTGTATTATTATAAAGTTAGTTTAGTTTGTTTACACCGCCGCCAAACAACAACAACAACGCAGTGTGTATTATTATAAAGTTAGTTTAGTTTGTTTACACCGCCGCCAAACAACAACAACAACAACGCAGTGTGTATTATTATAAAGTTAGTTTAGTTTGTTTACACCGCCGCCAAACAACAACAACAACGCAGTGTGTATTATTATAAAGTTAGTTTAGTTTGTTTACCAACACCACTAAGGTACATCAATTGATTTATTAATCATCGGCTATTGGATGTCAAACATTTAGTAATTTTTTACATATAGTCTTAGAGAGGAAACCCACTGCTTTTTCCCATTAGTAGCAAGAGATCTTTTATATGCACCATCCAACAGACAGGATAGCACATACCACAGCCTTTGATATACCAGTCATGGTGTACTCGTTGGAACGAGAAATAGACAGTCAATGTCATGTGCACTTGTACGTGATCAATTTGGTACTGTACATGATTGTGTATCTGTTAGATGCCAACAGTCACATATTGTACCTGTATGTTGTGACACACTAACATCGTACTCCCCTTTGCAGTATCTCACAATCAAGTCACACGGCAGTTAATAACATAATCCTGGTCTGTAGGTTCCAAACTTTACATCTCACATGATAGATTGAGTCCGTGTTAGGCTACAGCCAAACTGAGATTCGCTGTATAGCAGGTAAGCTGGCTAAATGATCATTCATACCTTAGATCTTCAGCTTAACACGTTTTCAGAATTTATCTTGACCTTAATATGTACACATTGTGATAGCACGGTAGTAGTTACTGGTACAAGGTGACCTTATCGCTGGCTTGTGTTTTGGGGTTGTGGGTGTTTTACAGAAATAGTTCTGTTTGGAATTTCACAGCTCTTCAGATTTTATGGGGTTGTGGGTGTTTTACAGAAATAGTTCTGTTTGGAATTTCACAGCTCTTCAGATTTTATATATATATATATATATTGCTTGATACAGTTGTGCCACACTTAACATGTGCCACACAATATAACATGTGCAGCCAGGGTTTCTGCCAGAGGGTAAAATGGGTATGGTGCCATACCCATATTTTTGTGCAGATTTAATTTTTTAAAGTTGACCTTTTGACAAAATTAATGACTTTTATATGATTTTATTAACCCTAACACTAAACCTACCCCATTTTCTTTCTGGGTGAGGCCCCCCATACCCCTGTCAACTGCGGTTGCATTCAGCACACACATTGTAAATATTCAATTTCAATGCACCATACCCAAAAATTTCGTTCTGACAAACACTGGCAGCATATATATAATGTAACTACCTGTACATATATATACATGTATGTATTGTGTGTAGTTTTAATTTCAATGTTTCAGTTTTTCACATATTTACACTGAGAGAGAGGGTGATATACATGTATATCATATATGAGAGAGAAGGGGTGAGAGAGAGAAGGGGTGAGAGAGAGCGAGGGGGTGAGAGAGAGAGGGGGTGAGAGAGAGGGAGGGGATGAGAGAGAGGGAGGTGGAAATGGAGGGAGGGGGAGAGAGGGAAGGGGGGAGAGAGGGGGATTTATTTGTAATAACCAGAGCACATTTTATTAATTATAAATATAATAGGGTCTTCTCCGTACAGACAAATAGGGCACTAAATGTTTGGGTTTTTTTATCCTCTCTTTGTTGGGTGGTGGGGGTAACTTACCCTGGCCCTTACGCCACTAGGTACAGTCATGTATAGGTGTAACTACTGGATACATTGAACAAACACAAACCAAACAAACTGAAAATAAAATCAATAAGAAGAAAAATATTTTAATGTCAATCCAATCTAATGCAGTAGTGGTCAGGACCGGCTGTGATTAAATTTGTGTTTTGTTTCATGGAAGCTGTTTTGTTATTCTACATACAATGGACATAACTTGGTAATACATACATGCATGTATATAGCAGTAGGATGTGTATATAACAATAAGTAACCCTGACCTACTTTTATCTGCCTGTATGTACATGTTCTTCATCTGTATGGGTTATGGACCGGTTATCCGAAACTAGACAACACATACATGCATGTATATAGCAGTAGGATGTGTATATAACAATAAGTAACCCTGACCTACTTTTATCTGCCTGTATGTACATGTTCTTCATCTGTATGGGTTATGGACCGGTTATCCGAAACTAGACAACACATACATGCATGTATATAGCAGTAGGATGTGTATATAACAACAAGTAACCCTGACCTACTTTTATCTGCCTGTATGTACATGTTCTTCATCTGTATGGGTTATGGACTGGTTATCCGAAACTAGACAACACATACATGCATGTATATAGCAGTAGGATGTGTATATAACAATAAGTAACCCTGACCTACTTTTATCTGCCTGTATGTACATGTTCTTCATCTGTATGGGTTATGGACCGGTTATCCGAAACTAGACAACACATACATGCATGTATATAGCAGTAGGATGTGTATATAACAACAAGTAACCCTGACCTACTTTTATCTGCCTGTATGTACATGTTCTTCATCTGTATGGGTTATGGACTGGTTATCCGAAACTAGACAACACATACATGCATGTATATAGCAGTAGGATGTGTATATAACAATAAGTAACCCTGACCTACTTTTATCTGCCTGTATGTACATGTTCTTCATCTGTATGGGTTATGGACCGGTTATCCGAAACTAGACAACACATACATGCATGTATATATAGCAGTAGGATGTGTATATAACAACAAGTCTACAGAACCCTGACCTACTTTTATCTGCCTGTATGTACATGTTCTTCATCTGTATGGGTTATGGACCGGTTATCCGAAACTAGACAACACATACATGCATGTATATAGCAGTAGGATGTGTATATAACAATAAGTAACCCTGACCTACTTTTATCTGCCTGTATGTACATGTTCTTCATCTGTATGGGTTATGGACTGGTTATCCGAAACTAGACAACACATACATGCATGTATATAGCAGTAGGATGTGTATATAACAATAAGTAACCCTGACCTACTTTTATCTGCCTGTATGTACATGTTCTTCATCTGTATGGGTTATGGACTGGTTATCCGAAACTAGACAACAAATAGAGAAATGTAGTTTTGGTAAACCGGTACTGGTGAGATTGGTTTATTTCGGACATTCGGAACATTAGTACTCAGGGATTTACCTTGTTTTTCTGAAATGGGGGTCCCTTGGACTCACCTCTTTCTTTTCTGGGGGTCCCAACCTGAAAACAAAGGGTCCCAAAACCACACAAACGACAGAGAGCTGCAGACAACAAATCACGTGTATACTATATGTTTCATTAAAGTAAATTTAACAAGCTGTGTAATTTTTCCTTTCGGGAAATCGATGTCGGTATTCATTGTTTATTCTTTCAAAATCAACATTTCACTTTGATCTGTATAATTATTTGAACCATTTCCTGTAAGCTAAATGACACTCACAATACCATGCGTTGTTTATGAATCGTGCTACTTGTTTGTTAATGCAAATCAGAACATTTAACCAATTTGTTTTATTCGCCCGGGAATTTCCGATTGTGTTCGGCCTGTTGACGAGAAGTTCCAAATGATCGCAAATCCGCGATCTCTTTCCGGAAATTACCAACTTTACCCGATTAAGCGCAGCAAAGGATAAAGACGCAGTGTTCCCAGAGATTAAAACTTTTTGTTTTCGATATGGGGAATCCCCATTTGAATACGCAGTTTATAGGTAGAAAAGAAATAGTGTGTTACACAGAATGATCGATCTTTGATGGTGGACAGGGTTACTGAAAATGTCAGATATTTTATGCGTCCCACGGGACGCAGTATCTCTATTTTTGCGGGTCCAGTTAAGTTTTAGTGCGTCCTATACGCAAGTTTTGTGCGTCCGGTAAATCCCTGAGTACTTTGGGGGAAACCGGGTCGACAGCTTTCGCAAAGCAAACACTAAGCAAGAACAACAAGAATACTGTGTTATACCATACTTATATTTATTCTGGGGGCTTATAATTTAAGTGTGTTAAAGTACATGTCACACTTAGTATTTCAGCCACATGGTGATATAATATCAAAATCATAAGCATCATAAGCATGATAATTTGGTCAGCACTCTGTAAATGCCATGGGGCTTTTAATTAAATATGTCACTTGTTTAAGTCACATAGTTGTCTCGTCACTTAGTTGAGATGCAACAGCTCCGCCACGTGGTCAGTGTACTCCATGTCCGTGAGCGTGTTGTTCATCAGCTGGTCCTTCAGTGATCGTGTCAGGTCTACAGTAGCTGGGGCAATGTCTTGTGTCGTTGCCAATACATGATGGTCTTCATGGCAGTGAAAGGCGGTATCTCTTCGAGAAGTCCGTCTGGAACAACCTGGTGGTTCCTCCTCAGGTTGGCAATCTCATCATCATATATCTTGGAAATCGGCGTGGTTTCTGTCTTGGCCAGGTTGACAAGTTTGGCCTTAAACGCGTCAACAAGCATCAGAAAGGGAACGGGTACGTGGTTGTGCTGCTGTGCTGGATAATTCTGAAGATTCTTGTTGGCAGTGGTCACGTGAACTGTGCAGTGGGGTACCATGCACTCCCAGTAGGTCTTCTCACCAAGCGACTTATTGGATCTGAATTTGTAGCCCTGAAAGTACAGTTGCTCAGTACCACGTATATTCTCAATGAAGGTCAGACGAACTTGGATATTCGCCATATCGCCATGTCATGGAATGGAATGTATTTTTTTGTCACCATCATAATATATACAGGATATGGTTAATTAAATTAACTCAGTGTCAGTTTAATCCAATTCTAAGATCAAAACATGTGCTAAGACAATATCATCCAATTCGAAGATCAAAACATGCGCTAATTAAATATCAAAACATCAGATTCTAAGATAAAAAAATGCGTTAAGACAATATAATCAGATTAACCGCATTAACAGGAGCAGATTCACTTGACTGATTGTGCTTGTCGGGAAGTATGGATAGTGATTTCGGATAGTCAGAACTTTTAAATCCCTGGCATTTCGGAAATCCGGTACTATATGTAAAATAGGTTTTTCTGGAAACCGGGCCGACACCTAGAGCTGTATGTATACATGTGCAGTATTTTAACAACTGGACCAGAAAGTCCTAAGGGCAGTGAGATAAACTACATGTTTACAAGCATCACAAAACATTCTTCAATTTATGGGTATTATTTATTAATACTATTGGGGTAAGAATTTAAAAGTTATTTTAAAGAAAATGTGTGTGGGTTTTTTAATGAATATATTGGTGTCCTCCCCCCCCCCCCCCCTTTTTTTAATTTTTTTTTACAGCAGATTATTTAGATCATATTAAAATATTTTTATTTTGACTTCAGAAACATTAAAACATTTTTAAAAAAGGGTTTAAATGTTGTTGAGCAATTCCATACTTAGCTTTTTTCATTGTTAGGCAGCTGACAGCTAAATTTTAGCATTAATCAAATGAGATCAATTCTTACAAATTTATGTGTTGAATTAGAATTTCGATTCTCAACAAGGTTATAGAATAGTGATGTATGTCATTTTGATGATACTTGTAGTTCAATAAATAGTAATAAAAACTAAGATAAGTCTAAAAATAAAAATTGACTGCTATTGACAGTGGGTGGATGTATATACGTACTTACGTACGTGACGCCTGTCTCGTACTAAGATCAAGAGTACACAAGAAATAAAGGTCAGAATTATTTCTTTACAACTTCTTTGATCGAGATGACACAAACGCCTCTCATTGCTTTAACCGAGAGTTGTTTCTGAGGATTGCTGCTTTGTTGAAATAGCTACAAACCTTTACAGTAAATATAGTTTAATTAATTGTTAAATACCGACCTTTTCAACTGACTGACTGACTGGAGAAATTGTTTTTGGTCAAGAATTTGTGGTATTTATTGGGTTTTTTTTATATGATACGTGTACTCATACCATGTACAGGTAATCTTGGGTAACAGAAACTGTTTGTTTTATATAACAGCAAAATAAGACATGAGCATTTTAAGGATTTATTACATATTAACATATAACATATTATTGTTCATATGGTTCAACATAACCGAGTTATTAATAATCATATGAAGCACACGTGTAATAACAAGTGTAATAGTGTAATTTTGGAAAGCGACATCATAACATAATGTTGCTTCTTCAGTCCTAGCTTAGACTGCATTTGAAATGTGACGTCATTTCATCATCTCCTTCTAGTTGTGGCTGAAACGTTTTGATTTGGATCTTGTTATTCAAAAAGAAAACAACAATACTAATATGAATAATAAAGAAATTATTACACTCGTGTGTGAGTCGTACTGAGTTTACGGAACTCGTGTCAGGATTCATGTATTACCCTCATTCTTGCTCGGTTAATACAAAAATCCTGCCACTCATACATACAGCTTAGCAAATACAATAGATGATATATAAATTGATTTTGCAAATGTATGTCAATATACCATGATATTTGCATTCCATTAGCTGGAAAATCTGGCTCGTTTTACATATATATGTATATTTTACACATACACATCCACCCATATCTGTATACTCACTGATATGACCACCCACATCCATCCATCCATCCACCCATCATTAGTGTGTTAAGTTTTTGATTGTTTAATGACACCACTAGAGCACATTGATTTGCTAATCGTAAGCTAAGTGGGATGTGAAACATTTGGTAATGCAGTTTTCCACAGACAGGCCAATACATAACAAGGCCTGGGATATACCAGTCATAATGCATTGGGTGCGATGGGGAATACCATATTAGAAAATGGTTCTCAAGGTGGCTAGACCCTACAACCCAAACACCTGGGGTAAGCACTCTTCTAACTAAGCTAGAGCTGTCTCCTTGGTAAAATATTAGAGGCGAGACATAGTTCAGTGGTAAAGCGCCCGCTTGATGCACGGTCTGTTGCTGATCCCTAATGTGTTGAGTGTTGAGTGTGTCATTAAATAAACAATTTCCTTCCTTGGTAAATTAAGAAGAAGAAATGTTTTATTTCATAACGCTGTCATCACATTTTAGTTATAGTTATATGGTGGTGGTTGGGGGGGGGGGGGGGGGGGGGTACATACAATGATACATGCATGGTAGTTAAGAGCCACAAAAATAATGAGACGGAAGGAAAACCTGCTGCTGCCAACACACTGTGGGCTACCAGGGCTTCTAAAATTGTTTTGTTTTTAAATCCACCAGCCATGGGATCAGTGATTTTAAAAATTACTAGCCATGATTAAAAATTCACTAGCCCTACTTTACATTAAGTTAATGTAATTTTACTAAATAATAGTTATAAAGAGGGAGATAGAGATTAAAAACACTAACATTGGGGGTTGGGGTGGGGCCAGGATATTCATATTTACAAAACAGACTTAATTGCAACATTTGACTTCTTTTTTTCACTAACTGTTGGGCATGTCAATAGTATTTATTTACTAGCCC
Source organism: Gigantopelta aegis (assembly GCF_016097555.1). Classification (NCBI taxonomy): domain Eukaryota; kingdom Metazoa; phylum Mollusca; class Gastropoda; order Neomphalida; family Peltospiridae; genus Gigantopelta; species Gigantopelta aegis. The sequence continues at coordinate 4,881,956 of NC_054700.1, read as the reverse complement.
AAAATTGAATATCACTAGCCATGGGAGTGGGACTACCATAATCTAGAAGCCCTGTCTGGCATGTCAATAGTATTTATTTACTAGCCCAAAATTGAATATCACTAGCCATGGGAGTGGGACTACCATAATCTAGAAGCCCTGTCTGGCATGTCAATAGTATTTATTTACTAGCCCAAAATTGAATATCACTAGCCATGGGAGTGGGACTACCATAATCTAGAAGCCCTGGCTACTCTTTCTATTAGCAGCAAGGGGTCGTTTATATGCACCATCCTACAGACAGCACAGCACATACATAGCGCTGGTTAAACAGAGAAATATTTGTAGTCCACTGGGCCCACCGCAGGCGATTGACCCTAGATTGACTGCGCATCAGGCTAGCACTTTACCACAGAGCTACTTCCCGGCCTAGTGAAATTAAAAGCTAAGCACGCAATGTGCTTGTTGTGCCTGCATATAGTAGGGTCACCTCAAGTTCGTGGTGGTCAAGACGGTTTTCTGTCTGATTAAATACAGAGCATCAGCTTGAGAAGAATTGATTCCTGAACATAAACATGCAACAGCTGAAGAATGGCATGCAAGTTTTCTCTTTTTCCTACATTAAATATTGACCATAATACCCCACAGCACTTACACATGTAGGCCTAATGTGTGATAAAAAAGACGTGTTTCATTTACTGACACTGCTTAATCAAGGAGTATTGAAAGGATATTGGAGGTAGATTTCATCAAGTTCCAACTTTTAAAAAAGGTCTTTGGTAAGTGTTAATTAAAATTCATATTACAAAAATAATCTTAAAGTATTTGATATGAATTGAAATTAAAATTAAATGTTAGAGAAGCTTCGACCCATGTTTTAAAGCGATAATAATTAACTACATGTGGTTAATGATGTAGGATATCAGCGTTATCTTTTTGAATGGATGTGATGTCCATGTGTACGTGACGTCACATGTCATACATCTGTGTTGCTAGTACATGTAGTCGAATATGACTCTTTGACTTTAGTTTTCATTTACACATGAGGCAAGACGTAGCCCAGTGGTAAAGTCTTCACTTGATGCGCGGTCGTTGGGATCGATCCCCGTCAGTGGGCCCATTGGGCTATTTCTTGCTCCAGCCAGTGCACCTTGACTGGTACATTAAAGGCCGTGGTATGTGTTATACTGTCTATGGGATGATGCATATAAAAGATTCCTTGCTGCTAATCGAAAAGAGTAGTCCATGAAGTGGTGACAGCAGGTTTCCTCCCCCAATATCTGTGTGATCCTTAACCATATTTCCGACACCATATAACCGTTAAATAAAACATTTCCTTCCTTCATTTACACATCTACCTTACTTTGACACCCAGTAGCCAATTGGTCATTCCGTGCCAACTCAACCAGATTCCCGGGTCACCATCTCCAAATTTTATAAAATTTCACCCATTTATACTTCCATACAAATAATGGACGCATGCAAAATTTTAAGGTCAAATTCTAATTAGTTTTGAAATTATGGTTGATCAAATGCAGGGCCCGTTGTCCCATTTTTGACATTTGCTACGTACTGTGTCAGTGATTTCGGGCACCTTTTGAATGCTAATAACTTAATTCGTTATAAAGATATCAAGCTGCAATTTGCTATATTAGCTAATTCATACCTGGAGAATCTATAATTGTACTCATTTTGTACATATCTGTCATAGTTTCTGACCTGGAGACCCCTACAGTTTAGTTTGTTATCATTCAGAAATGATATTTGTTATATTTTGGGGGACTATTCTCCCTGATTATTTATCATAGATACAAACTGTTATTTGATTTGAGGCACATACCTATAGATGTTTCTTAATGAGAAAGCTTATATGAATCAAATGTTTTATTAATGTGTAGTTAGGGTCCAAAGTTGAGAAGAAAAAATAAATTGTGAAAAATATACCTGCATACCAGGGGTGGTTTGACCACTTGGGCAATTACCCAGCATCATGAGCTTTTAACATGAGTAACTCATGTGCAAATGGATGTATTGTTTCAGCAGGGGTGTCGTTAAACATTCATTTATTCATTGCTTTATCCAGTCATCATAATTTGCCAATACAAACAGGGGTTGCAGAATAAATACTCTTTTATGCTCAGTTGTGATTAGTATCATGTTAAATGTAGACGTGCATGCAGTTTGCAATATGAAAACACACATTGTCAGAAACTAGGCCAACGTTTCATTCCATCAATAACTGTAATGCATGCAGTTTGCAATATAAAAACACACATTGTCAGAAACTAGGCCAACGTTTCATTCCATCAATAACTGTAATGCATGCAGTTTGCAATATGAAAACACACATTGTCAGAAACTAGGCCAACGTTTCATTCCATCAATAACTGTAATGCATGCAGTTTGCAATATGAAAACACACATTGTCAGAAACTAGGCCAACGTTTCATTCCATCAATAACTGTAATGCATGCAGTTTGCAATATGAAAACACACATTGTCAGAAACTAGGCCAACGTTTCATTCCATCAATAACTGTAATGCATGCAGTCCCCAATACTGATCCAGTCAGAAGGGACTGTAGGTTTCCCAAACTTTCCTTTCTGCAATGTCTCAAGATGTTGATCTCACATTTCGTGTACATGATAAAGCTGTTTGATTTGTATGGCCATTTAGTAGTAGAGTGATTTACCCAATTTTGACAGAGTTATGGCCCTTAAACTGAGGAAGGAAGGAAGGAAATGATTTATTTAATGACACACTCGACACATTTTATTTTATGTCAGACGTGGTAAAGGACCACACAGATATAGAGAGAGGAAACTCACTGTCGCCACTTCATGGGCTATTCTTTTTGACTAGCAGCAAGGATCTTTTATATGCACCATCCCACGGACAAAATAGTACATACCATGACCTTTGTTGCACCAGTTATGGAGCACTGGATGGAACGAGAAATAGACCTCTTTCACATTCCCATTGCGTATGTGCGCGAAGAGTACCGTCCCTTGCCGAATTGGACGGTATTGAGGCTATATACAAATTGGGGGGCATGGTCGACAGTTGTCATAAGTATCGTGAGTAGCTTCGTAAGAGCTGTGAATCTCTAGCGACTAACTTACATATTTTGTATAAGATGTTAAAATGGCTGCGAAAAACGGAATAGTTTAAGACCAAAAGTAGTGAAACATTTAACTTAGACGAAGTCTCTGGAACTGCCTGTCAAAGGTATTTTAACAACGCAAAATTAAAAGATTCATACAATAAAATTAACTTTAATGGAATGTGTTTTTTACTTTTAACAATTAGAATTATAGTTAAATACTCACGCAGATTTCCAGTGATGTTTAATACTCTAGATGTATCAGTATTTAAAATTTAATAAAATATGCCTCCCCTTTTCCATAAAAACCCCCAACAAAACCCCTAACTCACATAGACCTTTATCACAGCTCTATTTTCCCCTTATCATTTCATTAAAAAAGACAGTCGTACAACTAGTAATCAATGTTACATATCTATCCACAAATTATTTATTTATGTATTTATTTATTTATCTTATTTTATTTATTATTTTATTTTATTTTAGTTTAGTTTCACTATCATTTATATCAGATACATACAACTTCACTTGAAATAATATCTGATATTTACGAAGTTTTAAAACATATATGAGCCGTCACACACGAAAACCTACAACTTAGCATGACATCAGAAACCGAGTAAACGCGGCTCAAAGTTTGACATCACATGTAAACGCGGAAGTAAAAGTTGACATGCTGTTTGCGTTGTTTGTTTTGTTTACATGAAGATCAGTTTGAAGTAAACATATATCTGTATGTACAATAGTGTTTGGTTACTATTTTTTATCATATAATATCTTACATTTTCGGTGCAATCAAAGTATGTGATGTTTTTCAGATCACATGCTTTAAGAATTTGATAACTTTGAAAATTAGATGTAAATTAGTCGAGGTCTCGGCACTAGGTTTATTGACATTTAAGCAAAGGTACTTGGGTGACACTCCATGATTGACATATGCATTCATAGTCATCAAATAAAAACATTTTAATGACAATTTGACACTGAAAGCTGTCCAGCGTTCAGAAAACAAAAAACGTTAGGCATAACTTTATTTTGATGTAAGGACATCCAAAATGACGTCATTCGAATTTGACGTCATTTCCATAAAAAAATATACCACGCCACATATTCTTATGTCATTTGAATATTTAGTAATGGCGGACTGGAATTAAAGTTGCGTGTACAGTTTACAAAATCACGTATTAAGCTTGAGCTTATATGATAAACAAATTATTACCCTCGTGTATTTTGGTATCGTCAGTATCATATATTAGGAATAAAAATAATGTATTAACCCGGTTTAAAATATGGCTTTTACCCCCCCCCCCCCCACCAACTAGACTGTGACCCTCTACTACAGATTGTGCCCTTTCCCCTCCCCCAACTCCAAATATCATCCCTACAGGCCTGATTTTAATGTTTTATATACCATAGCTCAACTTTCATATGTGTCATTTAATTTTATTCCAAATACCAAACAAATTTTTTAATAACTTGGTGAAAAGAAATCCCGACAAGAATCCTGAATGTATTTATCTGTATAATGCTTTATAAATATTTAAATTATGTTAAATACAATAAATATCTGCATACATACACGCGTGCACACATTAATATTATTTCAGCCCATATCCGATATTTATTGCGTACGAATCCGAACCGATGCAGGGGTTCAAAAATCTCATCGCCCGGCGCCCGTGCCAAGTGGAATTTTCATGCTGGGCAAGTAATTATGTTAACTGCATATGCCCGATGACAAGTGACTAATTAACACCTAAAACTGTTTGTTTTTTTTTTAAATTTTGTTACAAATCTCGGTAAAACCTTTGGAAAGAGTTCTGATCGTTTGAGCATTTACATAGCTCTAAGGAGAACTAACCCTAACCCTAAATGCTGAAACAATCGGAACTCTTGCCAATGTGTTAACACCAAAATGGAAAACAATATGTTGAAAAGTTCAATAACAACTTTAGAGTTATTCCCCTTTTACTATCGACTAAGATCGGTAATTTCCACCACTGAACGTTTGACTGAATTCGTACAAACTTGGAAATAGCGTCCAATACGCTTTACAGCTTCTGTATAGGGGAATGTCCAAGTAACTCTCCATTCCTGAAAAATAATGGAGCGTTGAGACAAAACTGTGACTTCGCAGGTGTATTTTAAATAAAAATAAAATATACATGCCTTGTGAATGCAATCAAAATGTTTAATCCTTGCAAAAATGGTCATATTCAAATTATAATAGAGGAATCTACTCTTTGCAAATGAACGGGGGCGTAAAGCACGTTTATAATTTCCGAGTTCACTTGAACAAAGCATAAATATTATGAACTGTATCCTTATAAACGTTGCAAGATATTTTAGTTTAGAAATAAACCTTGTAGCAAAACATACTTAATGTTTTTCAGTACTTTGCAAATGTAAATCTACGTCCGTGTAAAATGAACGGGTAAGGTGAAGTTAGATTTCATTAGCCCTACGCCATAATCATGATGGTGCAATGCCCTCTAAGCATACATGAATATATATTTTTTCTTCTGCTTTATTAATAGTTTCTAACAAATAAAGTATGCTCAATAAATTAAAAATACATGGCTGCAATCGATGTACACCCCCTCCCCGGCTGTTGTTTACCATGCCTGCACTATTTAAAAACATTAACAGAGCTCATGTTTACTTTGAGCCCAGCCACGGCTGTTTGCAAAAGATTTTTCTCAGCTATGAACAGGGTAAAAACATCCCAGAGAAGTGTTTTGGGGCAGAGAATGTTAAATAATATACTTACAATAATGACACATGGGCCAGAATCCATAAACATTTTTCAACCAATGCCAGCCATAAAAGAATGGCTCACAATTGAAAAGTGTTCTCACCACATCCACGGCCACTAATACATATATCAACACAATAATTATATTGAGATGAACAAGTGGACACTACCAAACAAATAAAAAAATTTGAATCAACAAATGGACACTATTTAAAAAATAAAGTTAAAATCAACAAATAGAGAAGACAGTGGATGCTACTGGACAGACGTACATGTATACATTTAGTACTTCCTGGGTAAGTGTTGTAACCTATTGGCAAATTTCTGTATTTGTGCAATCAAACCAATTACTTTCAATATTATTACATTATTAAGCACTGTATTAAATTAAATAGGAGTAACACAATTGGTTACCTTTAGAAGTATGGGCAAGTGGAAAAAATATATGGGGCAAGTGAATATCTGATTGGCACTTGCCCTGTGGCAAGTAATGTTGTTGAAAATTTTTGAACCCCTGCGATGGTTTGTCGGGCGTTGACAACAAAATATTTTTTATTTCGTGATGAGCAATAATTCATAAATGTCTGCAATAAGTCTTGTTGGATGTCAACAGAATTTTCAGGTTCCCTACTGATAGAATAATTAATCATGGAGATATTCACATTCCTATTGCGTGGCCTCCCATTGTCCATGCCCCCTAATTTGTCCACAGGTCTATTTTTGTAAGATCTCGCATGAGTTTGCGATTTGTGTCCTCGAGTTACCCCGCAACCGGCACATGCGCAGTGGAATGTGAAAGAGGTCTATTACCCAATGGGACCACCGACAGGGATCGATCCTAAACCGACCATGCATCAAGCTGGGCTGCGTCCTGCCCTCTTAAACTGAGACGCCCATGCAGTAGGGGACATGTTGCTTTAGTAATATTCTCAGAATGCTTGTTGTTCATTTGTTCCTTCGTCCTGTTATTTCTCATCCATATCCATTCAAAATACATGTATGTCCAACTACACCTTTTTTTTCAAATAACAGTAATAGTTTAAATAAAATAGAATAATTTTAAATGATATACTGTGAACACATAAACAGCTGTTGTCCCATTGCTTAAAAAATAATAATATAATATAATATAATATATATATATATATATATATATATATATATATATATATATATTATATATATATATATACACACACATGTATGTATATATATATCATATTACTTCTGTGTTTTACATCTATTATTTAATAAATGTATGCAATGTACATGTACAATGTCACGTACATGTACATGTACATGTAGGTTGTATTTGCATTAATGCAACATCATATACAGGTATATTGTATATAATTATTTCATAACTACATTGTGTATTAGGCCATAATAAGTTAACTGTTAGATTTTCATCCAAATGATTGGGGTAAGTACTACAGAAAATCATGACAATTAAGATAGCTTCACAGTAACACTTATGCCTTGAAGAAATAATATCCATGCATAGGCATTTTACAGCTAATGCATAAGAAAGAAGTTTAATTTAATAAAAGTGACCTAGAAAATGGAAAGTTCCACAGCAGAATAAATGCTGCAAGAAAATAGAAAAGCGTCATTAACTTCCACGGCAAGTCTATCCTTGGGTGATGAGAGTGTTTGATTTGTTTTATTATTATTACCGGTATTAGCATCATCATTTTCTCAAGCATTCAAACCAGACTTATGTTATTTTATTATTTGTATTTAAAAAAAAAAAAATGATATCCCATCCCTCGTCTCCACTTCTTAAAATTAAACATGAATAAAAAATGTTGATTTTGTAAGAAAAATGTTTATTGACTCTTTAATAAAGCATATGCTGCATTATTGCCTTTGCCTCAGCTTTTAAAAGCATATGCTGCACTTATTGCCTTTGCCTCAGTTTAAACTTATAGTGCTACATGTATATGCTGGTGAAAATGTCCATTGTGGTTGGACTGTTAAAGGGACAGACCCTATTTTTAAACACTATCATAGTGGTGTATTTTTCACCATTGGAGCCATTTTTGATACTTGAAATCAAACATTACTTGCATTGTATTGTCTCGATTATCCATTTCCGTACATCCAAAGTGTTTCTGGTTATTCTAGTGTTTCTAGTGCCATTTTGTATATTTATATATGTACATGTATGTAAGATGTAATGATTATGAGGACGAGCTCTAAGGGTATTTCCCCGTTTCAATGTCACAGACTCTTTGCTTCACACTATTGATAACTTTTTCAGATGTGTTTGTAGATTAACCCAACTTGTGTTTATTTCCATGGGTTGAAAATAAGATCCGTGACTTTAATTGTGTGTATTAAATGTTTATTTATGTTCTAGAAGTAACTATTTGTCTCACATGATTGACTTAATGAGTATTGTAAATAGATTTCTTTTTAGACGGTTAAGTGACGTAGAGATGTGTAGGCTCTATAATTATATGCTTTTATGTACCTGTAACAGGTTTATGCATGTACATTGTATTGGAATAAAAGATATCGATAATTCATTCATTCTTTGTTATAGACATGTGTTTAGTTCAGTACTGTCTGTACCACGAATCGTTAAGTCCAGTCTTTGATCCAGTCTACATGTAGTTATACAACAGAGCTTGGGTCTGCTGCGTATATATCATTTTAATTTCGTTGTGGTAACAAAGGCATTTTAAACCTATACATTCAGTACCAGACAGGAACTATGTTTTCTTCGGGAAATACCTATTCTTAGCTGTAGGAAATACTCATTCATGCAGTGACATTCAGTTGGATGTCAGCAAAGGTAAGCAGTCCTAACTGAGACGTTGTAAAACATGCATTTTAAATAAGCTAAAATATACTGTTTTAAATAGCAACAAAACAGAAACACAAGTCAACAGAGATCAAGTGATAGCCACGTGACAGGTCAGGGTTTTCTTATTCTTATGGTGATAATAATTAAAATCTTTGTTGGTTTCTGTCTTATACCGTTTACACTTGCTTATATATTTGTACATACACATGTACCAGAAAATAAAAAACAACATAAACTCGACAATGTTGTTTGTCATACAAGAATGTTCAGCTTATGTGGTCATTCTCTCTGCTGTTTTTTGGTCACTAATATTAAATGGCTGTAATAGATAGAGATTTATTATTAAACAAGCATGGGTGTCGTGCTGATTTTACGAAACAAGTGTTAGTATTCTTGTATTGCCTGAGTGAGAGTAACACATGAATCGCGACTCAAGTTTCGTAAAATCAGTACGATTCACATGCGAGTGTAATAATTTCTTTATTATCCATATTTATTTAATTTATGAATAACAAGGATTATATCAAAACATTTCAAACCTAAAGTCTAGAAGGAGATGACGAAATGACATCATTTTCAAAAATGATGTCTTTTTGGTCATATGATGACGTCTCTTCCTAAAATTACGTTATTGGTTGGTCACATACTTATTTGTTATTACACATGTGCTTCGTATGATTATTATTAAGTTGGTTATGTTGAACCATGTGGATAATAAGATAATGTAAGCAGGGCTCGAACTTAATGACAGCACTGATGCCAAAGGCTGTGGTATGTGATATCCTGTCTGTGGGATGGTGCATATAAAAGATCCCTTGTTGCATTAGGAAAAATGTAGCAGGTTTCCTCTGATGACTGTGTGTCAGAATTACCAAATGTTTGATATCCAATAGCCGATGATTAATTAATCAATGTGTTCAGGTGGTGTTGTTAAACAAAACTTACTTTAAACTTTTTGAGCAGGTTTCAGTGTCCCTGCTTTAAAGTTGTTGACATGTGTCATTGTTCCAACACAGATACACCTGACAGGTAGTCAGTTGTTTGCATATATATTAAACTGATCAGGTGTGACATACACAATTTGCACGGTCTAGAGCAATCTATACTCTAGAGCATTTTATGCATAATAGGTTCTGCTTACAGATGTAAACTATTATACATGTATTTCTTCCTTTTGCTACAAATAATTACAATATGTTCTGTCTGAATTGAGGACATTCTGATAACACATTGTTGATCATGAGACATTTTTGTTTTCTGTTCAATTTTTTAATATTGGTAGTAAAAGAAAGGAATCTAATTTAATGACTGTAGCATAGTTCAGAGCATGTGTGGCTCTTTAGTGTGAAACATGGTATTTTGATATTTTGGGGTGTGTGGGGGAAGAGAGGTTGAGCTTTGAGAGAGACAGACATACAGACACAGAGAGTAAGAGAGAGAGAAAGGAAGAGTCGAAACCCACTGCTGCCACACATTCTTATTCTGGAAAGCAGTAAGTGCACAGGCAGGACAGTACGTACCATGAGTTTTGATACACCAGTCGAGGGGTACTGTTTAGAACGAAAACCCGTTTATGTGAGCCATACATTTTGTAGATTGGAAAGGAATAGGGTTAACTTGACATTGCTTTCCTTGAAGTACATGAACCTGCAGAACTTCTTTGTTTGTTCTTTGTTAGTTTGTGTGTTATGTGTACCAGTATCCCTGTAAGACAGTTTTACTTCTTTGAAGAGTGTGTTGTTAAAAATTGTTGAAATGCTTCAGCCTGTAGTTTGACCTTTGACCAGTGGCTTGATTGTGAGTCTTTGTTGTAGAACGTGACTGACAGAACTGGTTGGACTAGAGAACAGCTATTACCAGGAAGAGAAGACTGTAAACTTGATGTGTTCAGGAACCGGCTGTAATCCATGCTAGTCGGTGGGATGAACGTGCTGGCATCTTGTGCATGTAGTGGTGAGAGCCCTTAAGTTAATCTTAGTTAAACAACAAATAAACTTAAAGTTAATGTTTTGTTTATTGAGCATGCATATTGATTTATTAATCATCAGCTATTGGATGTCAGACATTTGTGGGATGAGCTTGGTGGCTTGTTGAGGATGTATTGGTGAGAGCCCTTAAATTACTCTTAGTTAAATAACAAATGAAATAGCTGTTAAAGATTGTTTTTGTTAATGACACCACTAGAGCACATTGATTTATTAATCATCAGCTATTGGATGTCAGACATTTATGGGATGAGCTTGCTGGCTTGTTGAGGATGTATTAGTGAGAGCCCTTAAATTACTTTTAGAAATTAAATAACAAATGAAATAACTGTTAAAGATCGTTTTGGTTAACGACATCACTAGAGCACATTGATTTATTAATCATCAGCTATTGGATGTCAAACATTTTTTAGATGAGCTTGCTGGCTTATTGAGGATGTATTGGTGAGAGCCCTCAAGTAACTATTGGTTAAATTACAAATAAAGTTAGTTTGTTTTGTTTAATGACCACATTGATTTATTAATCATCAGCTGGTGTGTGGCAAACAATAATTTTTAGTCTGCCTACAGCAGTTTTAAACCAGTAACATTCGCAACAAATAAACACTGATTTAAAAGCCAAAAATTATGCCTTAACCAAAGGTAGTGTATTTTATCCAGCAGCAAAAAAACCTACCATTGGTAAACAAAGTCCCTGTCCTATAGCAATTTATATTGCAATTATGACAATTGTTGTCAGTGCCAGTGTTAAATTCGAGCCCTGTTCTCATTCTGTATTTTGATTTTTAAAGAGAATTGCCATTTTGATTGTCAGAGGCCTGTTTTACAAACAATTCTTAGCACTAAGATCACCTTATTTGCATACCTCCATGTACTTCTTGCGCTTAAAGTGATCTTTGTGCTAAGATCACTTCATAAAAATGAGACTCCAATTTGGCAAAATGTTGTCTGGCTTTGAATACCATTGTGGCACACAGCCAGCTAACATTATTACTTTACAGGTGGCCTGATTCCCAGTATCTTACAATCTTATAGTGTTCAGAGACACTCAGATCAAAGGGTGAACTAATCAGTGTTACCGGTTAAAAGATTCATTCTGATTGCATACCTGTTACTAAGACTACTACTAAATAACCTAATGCACACCTGTGTACTTGTTCTGTTGAGGGTCATTTTAATTGAACTTATTGATCACGGGGCTATTATTTATTTTTTATTTTTAGTCATGACATCAGATTTTTCTTTCACTGTGAATTACTCACAACCATGTCCATAAGACGGTGAATGGTGTAAGTTAAGAGAATGAACACTCATAGGCTATTTCCAGTGAACATAGTGAAGGCTCCACGTGTTACATGCCAAACATTATATTTACACTTGTGAGCATGGGTTACTGTTAGTACACAGCTTGCACCCATACATACCTTTATAATATATTATATACATGATTAAAAGGTGC